>NC_086445.1:214887097-215053597 GCF_028390025.1 Pseudophryne corroboree
CAAGCATGTGCTCACAGGTATAGAAAGCATGCATATTATATCATACTGTATATCTAAAGTTCAACCTTGGCTGTTGGAAGGGGATTTGGCCTACCAGAAAAGGGGTGGGAAGGGAAGTTCGATTGGAATGTATCCTAATTTTTCTCAAATATCCATTAATGAATGTTCTATTCTATGTGGCAGGACATACTGGACCTTGCAAATTGAGAGCCACAGTGTGACTAACAGAGCAATGCCCCAACTTCCCCAACAACATACATTAATTCTTGTAACTAATGCAATGGGCTGGCTTAAATTAACTCAGGGGTACCCTCAAGTGAAAGAGGGGGATCATGTCATTAAATCGATGTGGCCCTAAGTGGTTAATGTCTGGTGATAACCTGTGATCACAGGACAATATCAGCCTGCACTGTAGAAATAGCCAGCAGATGGGGGAGAGCACTTACCCAACCTCTCCCATCCTAGCACCTACACACTCTGGGGTATACTTGCTTACCTTTTAGAATTCCTCTCTGGGAGATGCCCAGAGAGGACATACAGGGGGGCGGTGCTGGGTTAGCAGCATCATTAGGCCCCGCTCCTCATTAGGAAACTGCTACAATTAGAGAGTATTTGCATAGGGGCGGGGCAAAAATGACGCCCTCTGGCGGGACTGCGGTTTCGCTGTATATATCTTCCCACTCTGCCCATTAAACTATGAAGTGGGCAAAATGCAGGAGTGGTGCCCACTCTTCCGGGGCTGCCAGGGAACTACACGAAAAAAATGGAATCCAGGAGAGTAGGCTATAACAGTATGCTTGGAGGTCCCTCCTGTTTGAAAGAGGGTGTAAATAATATATGCATTATTATTTTGAAGTGCAGATTTTATTATGAAAACCTACGTGTAGAATCTGGGTTTTTGATGTACTGGAAAAGTAATACTGAAGCAGGAAACACAAACTATTTCTTGAGGTTGGTTAGAAAAAAAACATTTCACTGTCTTACAATATTAATAAAGTTGGACTTTTTTGGCCATTTTGGGTATTATTTTCTAAACCATGTGAGGAGAAATAAGCAAATCAGTGCTATTTTCTGGAGTCTTCTGGATAAAAAAAAAAAAACAAGGTATAATTTGTGTGGGTACTGCATAAATAATTATTGATATAGATGATGGAATATGAACAGCCCAAAGAGACTATGGGGTCTATTCAATTAATCCGACTAGTCGGAAAAACAGCATTTTCCAACTTTTATAGGTCGAATCTAAAGATGTGCGGCGGGCACTTTTCGTATTTTGGTTCTAGTTCCATGCTCGTGTTTTGGATCTGGATTGATTTGCCAAAACCACACTTCCGTGTTTTGGTTTTGAACCTGAATGATTTAAAAAAAACACATAAAAACAGATAAAATCACATAATTTGAGGGTAATTTTGATCCTACGGTATTATTAACCTCAATAACATTAATTTCCACTCATTTCCAGTCTATTCTGAACACCTCACAATATTGTTTTTAGACCAAAAGGTTGCATTGAGGTGGCTGGATGACTAAGCTAAGCGACACAAGTGTGCAGCACAAACACCTGGCCCATCTAGGAGTGGCACTGTAGTGGCAGACAGGATGGCACTTATAAAAATAGGCCCCAAACGGCACATCATGCAAAGAAGAAAACGAGGTGCAATTAGGTAGCTGGATGGCTAAGCTAAGCGGCACAAACACCTGGCCCATCTAGGAGTGGCACTGCAATGGCAGACAGGATGGCACTTAAAAAAACTAGGCCCCAAACAGCACATCATGCAAAGAAGAAAAAGAGGCGCAATGAGGCAGCTGTATGACTAAGCTAAGCGACACAAGTGTGCGGCACAAACAACATGGGACGTGCTGGAATTTGCCCAGATGTAATACACGCACAATATTGGTGGCACAGGAGAGCGTACCTCTAAACCACACACACGACAAAGCCTGTAAAATTAATTTGGATAATAATAACCCTTTATTTGGAGCTATTATAATAATATGCAGCACAGGTGAGCGTACCCCTACTCCACACAGGGCAAACCCTGTAAAAATTATTTGGATAATATAAGTAATGTACAGTATATAACCCATTTATTTTGAGTAAATAATATACAGGACACCACCACTGGACTTATGGCAGCACAAGACACCATCACTGGACTGATGTAGCACAAGACAGCACCACTGGACTGGACTTATACGGCAGTACCCCTGGAGTTGTACGGCAGTGTCAGACAGGATGGCACTTTAAAAAACTAGTCCCCAAACAGCACATGATGCAAAGAAGAAAAAGAGGTGCAAGATGGAATTGTCCTTGGGCCCTCCCACCCACCCTTATGTTGTAGAAACAGGACATGCACACTTTAACAAACCAATCATTTCACCGACAGGGTCTGCCACACGACTGTGGCTGAAATTACTGGTTTGTTTGGGCTCTCTCCTTGCACAAACTGGCTATACAGAGGCAAGATGTCGACCTCATCCTCCGATTCCTCACCCCTTTCAGTGTGTACATCCTCCTCCTCAGAGTATTAATTCGTCCCCACTGGAATCCACCATCACAGGTCCCTGTGTACTTTCGGGAGGCAATTGCTGGTAAAGGTCTTCCCGGAGGAATTTATAATTAATTTTGATAAATATCATCTTCTCCACATTTTGTGGAAGTAAACTCCTACGCCGATCGCTGACAAGGTTGCCGGCTGCACTAAACACTCTTTCGGAGTACACACTGGAGGGGGGCAACTTAGGTAAAATAAAGCCAGTTTGTGCAAGGGCATACAAATTGCCTCTTTTTCATGCCAGTATACATACGGACTGTCTGACATGCCTACGTGGATGCTGCCACTCATATAATCCTCCACAATTCTTTCAATGATGACAGAATCATATGCAGTGACAGTAGACATGTCAGTAATTGTTGGCAGGTCCTTCAGTCCGGACCAGATGTCAGCACAAGCTCCTGACTGCCCTACATCACTGCCAACAGGTGGGCTAGGAAATCTTATCCTTTTCCTCGCAGCCCCAGTTGCGGGAGAAAGTGAAGGAGGAGCTGTTGACGGTTTTCTCACTAGCAGGTCTTTGAACCTCTGCAGACACTTGTGTCTGACGGAAAGAGAGATACAATGTAGGCTTTAAACCTAGGATCGAGCATGGTGGCTAAAATGTAATGCTCTGATTTCAACAGATTGACCACCCTTGAATCCTGGCAAAGCGAATGAAGGGCTCAATCCACAAGTCCCACATACTTTGCGGAATTGCTCTGTCTTAGCTCCTCCTTCAATTTCTCCAGCTGCTTCTGCAAAAGCCTGATGAGGGGAATGACCTGACTCAAGCTGGCAGTGTCTGAACTGACTTCACATGTGGCAAGTTCGAAGGGCTGGAGAATATTGCACAAGACGGAAATCATTCTCCACTGCGCTTAAATCAGGTACATTCCTTCTCCTTTGCCTATATTATAGGTGGATGTATAGGCTTGAATGGCCTTTTGCTGCTCCTCCATCCTCTGAAGCATATAGAGTGTTGAATTCCACCTCGTTACCACCTCTTGCTTCAGGTGATGGCAGAGCAGGTTCAGGAGTGTTTGCTGGCGCTCCAGTCTTCGGCACACGGTGGCTGAATGTCGAAAGTGGATCGCATTTTTTTCGGGCCACCGACAGCATCTCTTGCACGCCCCTGTCATTTTTAAAAAAATTCTGCACCACCAAATTAATTGTATGTGCAAAACATGGGACGTGAAAGAATTTGCCCAGATGTAATGCACGCACAATATTGGTGGCATTGTCCGATATCACAAATCCCCAGGAATGTTTAATTGGGGTAAGCCATTGTGCAAAGATGTCCCTCAGTTTCCGTAAGAGGTTGTCAGCGGTGTGCCTCTTATGGAAAGCAGTGATACATTGCGTAGCCTGCCTAGGAACGAGTTGGCGTTTGCGAGATGCTGCTTCAAGTGCCGCTGCTGTTGCTGCTGCGGGAGGCAATACATCTACCCAGTGGGCTGTCACAGTCATATAGTCCTTAGTCTGCCCTGTTCCACTTGTCTACATGTCCATGGTTAAGTGGACAGTGGGTACAACTGCATTTTATAGGACACTGAGGAAACTTTTTCTGACGTCTGTGTACATTCTCGGTATCACCTGCCTAGTGAAGTGGAACCTAGATGGGATTTGGTACCAGGGGGGACACTACCTCCATCAATTCTCTAAGTCCCACTGAACTAATGGCGGATACCGGATGCACGTCTAACACCAACATAGCTGTCAATACCTCAGTTATCCACTTTTTAACAGGATGACTGCTGTCAAATTTCATCTTCCTCACAAAGGACTGTTGGACAGTCAATTGCTTACTGGAAGTAGTACAAGTGGTCTTCCGACTTCCCCTCTGGGATGACGATTGACTCCCAGCAGCAACAACAGCAGCGGCAGCAACAGCAGCAGTAGGCATACCACTCAAGGATCCTCCGGAGGAATCCCGGTTAGGAGAGGACGTTGACATTGAGGAAGTTGGTGGTGTGGCTTGCAGGAGCTTGGGTAGAAGAGGAAAAAGGGATTTAGGTGTCAGTGGACTGCTTACGCTCTTATCCAAAGTTTCACAACTTGACACTGACTTCTGATGAATGCGCTCCAGGTGACGTATAAGGGAGGATGTTCCTAGGTGGTTAACGTCCTTAACCCTACTAATTACAGATTGACAGAGGCAACACACGGCTTGACACCTGTTGTCCGGATTTGTGGAGAAATAATTCCACAACAAAGAGGTGGCTTTTTTGGTAATTTGCCCAGGCATCACAATAGGCTTATTCATCCCACGGACAACGGGTGTCTCCCCAGGTGCCTGATTTAAACAAACCACCATCAGAATCCTCATCGTCAACTTCCTCCTCAGCGCCAGAAACACCCATATCCTCATCCTGGTGTACTTCAGCAGTGACATCTTCAATTTGAATATCAGAAACTGGACTGTGGTTGCTACTTCCAGCTCTTGCAGAGGGCATGCTAATGGTGGAAGGAGCTACCTCTTCCCGTCCAGTGTTGGGAAGGTCAGGCATCGCAACCGCCGACACACTTGGACTCTACCTGGGGATTTGTGATACCATCTTAGAACGCACAGTTCTTTGCTGTGCTTTTGCCAGCTTAACTCTTATAATTTTTCTAGCGGGAGGATGAGGGCTTCAATCCTCATGTGAAGCTGAACCACTAGTCATGAACATAGGCCAGGGTCTTAGCCGTTCTTTGCCACTCCGTGTCGTAAATGGCATATTGCAAAGTTTACGTTTCTCCTCAGTCCATTTCAATTTTTGGGTCTTTTTACTGAACTTTGGCTTTTTGGATTTTACATGCCCTCTACTATCACATTGGGCATCGGCCTTGGCAGACGACGTTGATGGCATTTCATCATCTATGTCATGACTAGGGGCAGCAGCTTCAGCACCAGGAGGAAGTGGTTCTTGATCTTTCCCTATTTTATCCTCCAAATTTTTGTTCTCCATTATTTTTCTGGAGTTATATAACAATATGCGCTACAGGAGAGCGTACTTCTACACCACAGAGGGCAAACCCTGTGAAAATAATTTGGATTAAATATTAATAACTCCATTATTTGGAGTAAATAATATACAGCACAGGACAGCACCACTGAACTTATATAGCAGCACCACTGGACTGGACTTATACGGCAGTACCACTGGAATTAAACGGCAGTATCACTGGAATTATACAGCAGTATCACTGGAATTATACGGCAGTATCACTGGAATTATACGTCAGTACCACTGGATTTATACGGCAATACCACTGGACTGGATTTATACGGCAGTATCACTGGACTTATACGGCAGTACCACTGGATTTATACGGCAGTACCACTGGACTGGATTTATACGGCAGTATCACTGGATTTATACGGCAGTATCACTTTAATTATACGGCAGTACCACTGGATTTATACGCCAGTACCACTGGACTGGATTTATATGCCAGTACCACAGGAATTATACATCAGTATCACTGGAATTATACGGCAGTACCACTGGACATATACGGCAGTATCTCTGGACTGGATATTTACGCCAGTACCACTGGATTTATTCGGCAGTTCCACTGGACATATATGGCAGTATCACTGGACATATACAGCAGTATCGCTGGATTTATACGGCAGTACCGCTGTACATATAGGGCAGTATCACTGGAAATATATGGCAGTATCACTGGACTGGCTTTATACGCCAGTACCACTGGACATATACGGCAGAACCACTGGACATATACTGCAGTATCACTGGAATAATATGGCAGTACCACTGGACATATACGGCAGTATCACTGGACTGAATTTATACGCCAGTACCACTGGTCTCATACACCAGTACCACTGGAATTATACGGCAGTGTCACTGGAATTATACGGCAGTACCACTGGACATATACGGCAGTACCACTGGACTGGATTTATACGACAGTACCACTGGATTTATACGGCAGTACCACTATACATATACGGCAGTATCACTGGATTTATACAGCAGTACCACTGGACATATACGGCAGAACCACTGGACATATAAGGCAGTATCACTGGACTGGATTTATACGCCAGTACCACTGGATTTATACAGCATGACCACTGGACATATACGGCAGTATCACTGGAATTATATGGCAGTACCACTGGACATATACGGTAGTATCACTGAACTGGATTTATTCACCAGTACCGCTGGAATTATACACTAGTACCACTGGAATTATATGGCAGTACCACTGGAATTATATGGCAGTACTACTGGAATTATACGACCGTACCACTGGAATTATACGGCAGTACCACTGGACATATATGGCAGTATCACTGGAATGGATTTATACACCAGTACCACTGGAATTATACGGCAGTACCACTGGACATATCCGACAGTACCACTGGACATATACGGCAGTACCACTGGACATATACGGCAGTATCACTGGACTGGATTTATACGCCAGTACCACTTGTATTATACGGCAGTATCACTGGATTTATTCGGCAGTACCACTGGACATATACGGCAGAACCACTGGACATATAAGGCAGTATCACTGGACTGGATTTATACGCCAGTACCACTGGATTTATACGGCATGACCACTGGACATATACGGCAGTATCACTGGAATTATATGGCAATACCACTGGACATATACGGCAGTATCACTGAGCTGGATTTATTCACCAGTACCGCTGGAATTATACACTAGTACCACTGGAATTATATGGCAGTACCACTGGAATTATATGGCAGTACCACTGGAATTATACGACAGTACCACTGGAATTATACGCCAGTACCACTGGACATATACGGCAGTATCACTGGAATGGATTTATACACCAGTATCACTGGAATTATATGCCAGTACCACTGGAATTATACGGCAGTACCACTGGACATATCCGGCAGTACCACTGGACATATATACGGGAGTACCACTGGACGTATACGGCAGTATCACTGGACTGGATTTATACGCCAGTACCACTTGTATTATATGGCAGTACTACTGGACATATACGGCAGTATCACTGGATTTATACGGCAGTACCACTGGACATATATGGCCGAACCACTGGACATATACGGCAGTATCACTGGACATATACGGCAGTATCACTGGTCTGGATTTATATGCCAGTACCACTTGTATTATATGGCAGTACCACTGGACAAATACGGCAGTATCACTGGATTTATACGGCAGTAGTGCTGGACATATACGGCAGTATCACTGGACAAATACGGCAGTACCACTGGACATATACAGCAGCTGGATCCGGTCTGAAGACTGACACTGTCTAGGTCGACGATGTTTAGGTCGACCACTATAGGTCGACAGTCACTAGGTCAACAGGGCTGGAGGTCGACAGGGTTTCTAGGTCGACATGTGCTAGGTCGACAGGTCAAAAGGTCGACATGAGGTTTTCACATTATTTTTACTTTTTTTGAACTTTTTCATACTTAACGATCCACGTGGACTACGTTTGGAACGGTAATCTGCCCGAAGCATGGCGAGCGAACATGGTGCACTAATTCGGCTTCCCTGTCACTGTACGCCGAAAACAACACCCAAAAAAAAACCTAATGTCGACCTTTTGACCTGTCAACCTAGCACATGTCGACCTAGAAACCCTGTTGACCTTCCAACCCTGTCGACCTAGTGACTGTCGACCTAAAGTGGTCGACCTAAACATTGTCGACCTAGACACTGTCGATCTAATGATCCACACCCGCAGCAGCACAGGGACACCATCACTGGACTGATGCAGGATAACACAGCACCACTGCAATGGACTGGACTTATACAGCAGCACTGGACATATGGCAGCAGAGGACACCACCACTGTGACTGGACTGATGCAGCAATAGACACTACCACTGAACTGATGCAGGACACTGAGGATGGAGACACATCCTCTCTCTACACTCTCCGTCGGAGAGGATCCGACACTAAATGAATACTGCCCTAAGCAGTGAAGAGGTTAAAGCTGCTTTTACTTATATTACATCTGTGAAACTTCCTTTGAGCCTTATGTTGTATAATCACAATTTTAGTGAACCACCTATGGGCCTTATTCAGCTGCAATGGCAATTTTGAAAAATCACAAATCGGACAATTATCAGGTGACTGCACATGTGTTGCATATGTCTTACGCATGCATTAAAGCCGCAATGCGATCGCAGGCCCAGCAAGGTGCGATCGCATAGTTATTGCTAGCAAGTGTCCGTTTGTGGGAGGTTACATGGCGTTTGTGGGGAGTGGCTGTAAAAACGCAGGCAGATCATGGCCGTTTTCAGGGGGTGCATCTGATGTCGTCTGCGAATGCTGTGATGAAAAACATGGCGCCTGGTGCAACTGCATTCTCATTATTCTAAGTAGCCCAGGGTCAACCGCAACTGTCGATGGTGCTTAATTTCTGTGTATGTATGCATCGCAATTATGTGACTGTATACTCACATTCGCGAATGTACCGGTGGGTGTCTGTTTCCTTTCTGGGCGGCTCTACACATGCGTTTTTTAGCAGAAGCAGGATCGAGAAAATTGCAGTTTTTGTCTCAGTAGCGTTCCAAGCTGAATGAGGTCCTATGTTAGTTGTTGAATATTGTTCCATGTTGTCAGTGTGACATTATAGTAAGCACTTGATGATAAGCAAGGCTTCCACGGGGCAGATTTATTAAGCCTGGTGAAGTGATAAAGTGTGAAGGTGATAACGCACCAGCCAATCAGCTCCTAACTGCCATATTACAGGCCAGGGACGTGCAGTGAGCTAAATGGCTCAGGAGGCACTGGCTAACCCCAGAGTCAGATTTCCATGCAATATATAAGCCAAAGGGTACATCTGGGCATTGTACACAGGTACAGCAGTATAAACTCCTTGAAATTTGGTGAGTTTTGATCAGAGATGAGCGGAAAAGATAGCCAGGTGAGGCACTGCCTCACCTGCCATAGACTTTTTACTTCAGAGTTTCGGCTATAAAAATTATTAGAATAATGCAAAGAAGATATTTTAAACAAATTATTAGTATTTTTCATATACTTTATTCAATCAAAACTCTGGTTTTAACTAGAGATGAGCGGGTTCGGTTCTCCGAGATCCGAAACCCCCCCCGAACTTCACCTATTTTACACGGGTCCGAGGCAGCCTCGGATCTTCCCGCCTTGCTTGGTTAACCCGAACGAGGCCGAACGTCATCATCCCACTGTCGGATTCTTGCGAGATTCGTATTCTATATAAAGAGCCGCGCGTCGCCACCATTTTAACTCGTGCATTGGAGATTGAACGGAGAGGACGTGGCTGCGTTCTCTCCCTGAAAAGGTCCGTAATCTGTGCTCAGTGTGCTGCAAATATCTGTGCTCAGTGTGCTGAAAATATCTATGTTCTCTGCCTGAAAACGCTCCATATCTGTGCTCAGTGTGCTTTATTGTGGGGACTGGGGACCACCAGTATATAATTATAGTAGTACAGTAGGCCATTGCTGTATCTTGCAGCTCTGTGTCACTGAAAGTATCCATTCCATATCTGTGCTGCATTTTTGTGAGCAGTATATATAGTATTACAGTGCAGCATTTTGGTGACCAACAGTATATAGTTGTACAGTAGGCCATTGCTGTATCTTGCAGCTCTGTGTCACTGCAAGTATCCATTCCATTTCTGTGCTGCATTTTTGTGAGCAGTATATATAGAATTACAGTGAGATGAGCGGGTTCGGTTCGTCGAGATCCGAACCCCCCCCCCCCCCCCCCCGAACTTCACCTATTTTACACGGGTCCGAGGCAGCCTCGGATCTTCCCGCCTTGCTCGGTTAACCCGGACGCGCCCAAACATCATCATCCCGCTGTCGTATTCTCGCGAGTTTCGTATTCTATATAAAGAGCCGCGCATCGCCGCCATTTTCACTCGTGCATTGGAGATTGAACAGAGAGGATGTGGCTGCGTTCTCTCCCTGAAAATCTCCGTAATCTGTGCTCAATGTGCTGCAAATATCTGTGCTCAGTGTGCTGAAAATATCTACGTTCTCTGCCTGAAAACGCTCCATATCTGTGCTCAGTGTGCTGCAAATATCTGTGCTCAGTGTGCTTTATTGTGGGGACTGGGGACCACCAGTATAATAGTAGTACAGTACAGTAGGCCATTGCTGTATCTTGCAGCTCTGTGTCACTGCAAGTATCCATTCCATATCTGCGCTGCATTTTTGTGAGCAGTATATATAGTATTACAGTGCAGCATTTTGGTGACCAACAGTATATAGTTGTACAGTAGTCCATTGCTGTATCTTGCAGCTCTGTGTCACTGCAAGTATCCATTTCATATCTGTGCTGCATTAGTGTGAGCAGTATATAGTAGGACAGTGCAGCATTTTGGTGACCAACAGTATATAGTTGTACAGTACAGTAGGCCACTGCTGTAGTATCTTGCAGCTCTGTGTCACTGCAAGTATCCATTCCATATCTGTGCTGCATTATTGTGAGCAGTATATAGTAGGACAGTGCAGCATTTTGGTGACCAGCAGTATACATATATGGTACAGTACAGTAGGCCATTGCTGTATCTTGCAGCTCTGTGTCACTGCAAGTATCCATTCCATATCTGTGCTGCATTTTTGTGAGCAGTATATATAGTATTACAGTGCAGCATTTTGGTGACCAACAGTATATAGTTGTACAGTACAGTAGGCCATTGCTGTATCTTGCAGCTCTGTGTCACTGCAAGTATCCATTCCATATCTGTGCTGCATTTTTGTGAGCAGTATGTATGCTGTACTGTGCGACGTGTGTTATACACCTGGTGATTATACATCCTGTAATCTGTACTGAGCGATGTGTGAGATACACCTGGGGATTATACACCCTATATACTGTACTGTGTGATATGTGAGATACACCTGGGGATTATACACCCTATATTATTATTATTATCCTTTATTTATATGGCGCCACAAGGGTTCTGCAGCGCCCAATTACAGAGTACATAAATAATCAAACAGGAAAACAGCAACTTACAGTTGATGACAATATAGGACAGGTACAGGGTAAATACACATAGTTACATCAGCAGATGACACTGGAATAAGTATCAGGTGGCAGAAGACTGCTGGATGTGGTACAGTTGAAGATTATTAAAGTAAGACAAAGGATCAGCACATGAGGGAAGAGGGCCCTGCTCGTGAGAGCTTACAATCTAAAGGGGAGGGGTAGACAGACATGGGTGACACAGATGGGGTACATAGAGAACGTGGAACAGAGGGTTAGGATGAGATTTGGCTGGGTTTGGTGAAGAAGTGGACCCCCAGAAGGCACAAGTCAACATTTTACTGGGCTATGCAGGAGAAAATTAAAAATAGGGGAAAATAAAAATAAATAAAAAGAATCTATAACTTCTACCGCTTTCAAAAAGGTAAATGGAAGCTAAAATAATGGACAACTACCTCATGGAAGCCAGATACAGTATACCAAACAGTACTCCATAATCCCAAAAACGTCTGTCTTCTTGGAAAGTGGTTTGTTCCTTTGTAAGGGAAAGAGAACAAACGTTCTCAAACAATGGTTTCTCAATTTCTTTTTCCTCTGGGAAGGGATTGTGGATTCGCAGGAATATCTGAGCATTTCTGTAATCAGAAAGCAGCGACTTTCTACTAGTGATGAGCGGGTTCGGTTCCTCGAGATCCGAACCCCCCCGAACTTCACCCATTTTTGCACGGTTCCGAGCAGACTCGGATCCTCCCGCCTTGCTCGGTTAACCCAAGCGCGCCCGAACGTCATCATCCCACTGTCGGATTCTCGTGAGATTCGTATTCTATATAAGGAGCCGCGCGTCACCGCCATTTTTCACTCGTGCATTGGAGATGATAGTGAGAGGACGTGGCTGGCATTCTCTCAGTTTCTGTGTTCAGTGTGCTGCAAATATCTGTGCTCAGTGTGCTGCAAATATCTGTGCTCAGTGTGCTGCAAATATCTGTGCTCAGTGTGCTGCAAATATCTACGTTCTCTGCCTGAAAAACGCTCCATATCTGTGCTTAGTGTGCTGCAAATATCTGTGCTCAGTGTGCTTTATTGTGGGAACTGGGGACCACCAGTATTATATAGTAGGAGGACAGTGCAGAGTTTTGCTGACCAGTGACCACCAGTATTATATGTTCTCTGCCTGAAAAACGCTCCATATCTGTGCTGCATTGTAGTATATAGTAGGAGGACAGTGCAGAATTTTGCTGACCAGTGACCACCAGAATTATATCAGTCCGGTACAGTAGTCCACTACTCTACCTACCTCTGTGTCGTCAAGTATACTATCCATCCATACCTGTGGTGCATTTAAGTTTTTGTGCGCAGTATATATATAGTAGTAGGACAGTGCATAATTTTGCTGACCACCAGTATATAATATATAGCAGTACGGTACAGTAGGCCACTGCTCTACCTACCTCTGTGTCGTCAAGTATACTATCCATCCATACCTGTGGTGCATTTAAGTTTTTGTGCGCAGTATATACATAGTAGTAGGACAGTGCATAATTTTGCTGACCACCAGTATATAATATATAGCAGTACGGTACAGTAGGCCACTGCTCTACCTACCTCTGTGTCGTCAAGTATACTATCCATCCATACCTGAGGTGCATTTAGGTTTTTGTGCGCAGTATATATATAGTAGTAGAACAGTGCATAATTTTGCTGACCACCAGTATATAATATATAGCGGTACAGTAGGCCACTGCTCTACCTACCTCTGTGTCGTCAAGTATACTATCCATCCATACCTGTGGTGCATTTAAGTTTTTGTGCGCAGTATATATAGTAGTAGGCCATTGCTATTGATATATTACTGGCATATAATTCTACACATTAAAAAATGGAGAACAAAAATGTGGAGGGTAAAATAGGGAAAGCTCAAGATCCACTTCCACCTCGTGCTGAAGCTGCTGCCACTAGTCATGGCCGAGACGATGAAATGCCATCAACGTCGTCTGCCAAGGCCGATGGCCAATGTCATAGTAGAGAGCATGTAAAATCCAAAAAACAAAAGTTCAGTAAAATGACCCAAAAATCTAAATTAAAAGCGTCTTAGGAGAAGCGTAAACTTGCCAATATGCCATTTACGACACGGAGTGGCAAGGAACGGCTGAGGCCCTGGCCTATGTTCATGGCTAGTGGTTCAGCTTCACATGAGGATGGAAGCACTCATCCTCCTGCTAGAAAACTTAAAAATTTAAGATGGCAAAAGCACAGCTAAGAACTGTACGTTCTTCTAAATCACAAATCCCCAAGGAGAGTCCAATTGTGTCGGTTGCGATGCCTGACCTTCCCAACACTGCACGCCCCCTGCAAGTGCTGGAAGGAGCACCCGCAGTCCAGTTCCTGATAGTCAAATTGAAGATGTCACTGTTGAAGTACACCAGGATGAGGATATGGGTGTTGCTGGCGCTGGGGAGGAAATTGACAAGGAGGATTCTGATGGTGAGGTGGTTTGTTTAAGTCAGGCACCCGGGGAGACACCTGTTGTCCGTGGGATGAATATGGCTATTGACATGCCTGGTCAAATTACAAAAAAAAAAAAAATCACCTCTTCGGTGTGGAATTATTTTAA
This sequence comes from Pseudophryne corroboree, assembly GCF_028390025.1. NCBI lineage: Eukaryota > Metazoa > Chordata > Amphibia > Anura > Myobatrachidae > Pseudophryne > Pseudophryne corroboree. The sequence goes on from NC_086445.1 coordinate 214,901,213, forward strand.
CAGAAATGCGGACAACAGGTGTCAAGCCGTGTGTTGCCTTTGTCAAGCTGTAATAAGTAGGGGTAAGGACGTTAACCACCTAGGAACATCCTCCCTTATACGTCACCTGGAGCGCATTCATCAGAAGTCATTGACAAGTTCAAAAACTTTGGGTGACCACGGAAGCAGTCCGCTGACAACTAAATCCCTTCCTCTTGTACCCAAGCTCCTGCAAACCACACCACCAACTCCCTCAGTGTCAATTTCCTCCTTAGACAGGAACGCCAATAGTCCTGCAGGCCATGTCACTGACAAGTCTGGGATTCCTCCGATGGATCCTTGAGTGTAACGCCTACTGCTGCTGGCGCTGCTGTTGTTGCTGCTGGGAGTCGATCGTCATCCCAGAGGGGAAGTCGGAAGACCACTTGTACTACTTCCAGTAAGCAATTGACTGTCCAACAGTCCTTTGCGAGGAAGATGAAATATCACAGCAGTCATCCTGCTGCAAAGCGGATAACTCAGGTCTTGGCAGCTGTGTTGGTGTTAAACGTGTGTCCGGTATCCACCGTTAATTCACAGGGAATTAGAGAATTGCTTGAGGTACTGTGTCCCAAGTACCAAATACCATCTAGGTTCCACTTCTCTAGGCAGGCGATACCGAGAATGTACACAGACGTCAGAAAAAGAGTCACCAGTGTCCTAAAAAATGCAGTTGTACCCAATGTCCACTTAACCACGGACATGTGGACAATTGGAGCAGGGCAGACTCAGGACAATATGACTGACAGCCCACTGGGTAGATGTATTGCCTCCCGCAGCAAGAACAGCAGCGGCGGCACCAGTAGCAGCATCTCGCAAACGCCAACTCGTTCCTAGGCAGGCTACGCTTTGTATCACCGCTTTCCATAAGAGGCACACAGCTGACAACCTCTTACGGAAACTGAGGAACATCATCGCAGAATTGCTTACCCCAATTGGACTCTCCTGGGGATTTGTGACATCGGACAACGCCACCAATATTGTGCGTGCATTACATGTGGGCAAATTCCAGAACGTCCCATGTTTCTCTAACGTCCTAAGTGGATGCTGGGGACTCCGTAAGGACCATGGGGAATAGAGGCTCCGCAGGAGACTGGGCACATCTAAAGAAAGCTTTAGGACTATCTGGTGTGCACTGGCTCCTCCCCCTATGACCCTCCTCCAAGCCTCAGTTAGATTTCTGTGCCCGACGAGAAGGGTGCACACTAGGGGCTCTCCTGAGCTTCTTAGTGAAAGTTTTAGTTTAGGTTTGTTATTTTCAGTGAGACCTGCTGGCAACAGGCTCACTGCATCGAGGGACTAAGGGGAGAAGAAGAGAACTCACCTGCGTGCAGAGTGGATTGGGCTTCTTGGCTACTGGACATTAGCTCCAGAGGGACGATCACAGGTCCAGCCTGGATGGGTCCCGGAGCCGCGCCGCCGGCCCCCTTACAGAGCCAGAAGAGCGAAGAGGTCCGGAAAAAATCGGCGGCAGAAGACGTTCCTGTCTTCAATAAGGTAGCGCACAGCACTGCAGCTGTGCGCCATTGCTCTCAGCACACTTCATACTCCGGTCACTGAGGGTGCAGGGCGCTGGGGGGGGCGCCCTGAGACGCAATAAAACATGACAGAAATACCTTACATGGCAAAAAAATACATCACATATAGCTCCTGGGCTATATGGATGCATTTAACCCCTGCCAGAATATACAAAAAAAACGGGAGATAAGGCCGCCGTAAAGGGGGCGGAGCCTATCTCCTCAGCACACTGGCGCCATTTTCCCTCACAGCTCAGTTGGAGGGAAGCTCCCTGCTCTTCCCTGCAGTCACTACACTACAGAAAAAAAGAGAGGGGGGCACTAATTAGGCGCAGTATTAAAACATACAGCAGCTATAAGGGGAAAAACACTTATATAAGGTTATCCCTGTATATATATAGCGCTCTGGTGTGTGCTGGCATACTCTCCCTCTGTCTCCCCAAAGGGCTAGTGGGGTCCTGTCCTCTATCAGAGCATTCCCTGTGTGTGTGCTGTGTGTCGGTACGTTTGTGTCGACATGTATGAGGAGAAAAATGATGTGGAGACGGAGCAGAGTGTCTGTAACAGTGATGTCACCCCCTAGGGGGTCGACACCTGAGTGGATGTACTGTTGAAAATTACGTGACAGTGTCAGCTCTATATAAAAAAACAGTGGTTGACATAAGACAGCCGGCTACTCAGCTTGTGCCTGTCCAGACGTCTCATAGGCCGTCAGCGGCTCTAAAGCGGCCGTTACCTCAGATGGCAGATACAGACGCCGACACGGATACTGACTCCTGTGTCGACGGTAAAGAGACAACCGTGATTTCCAGTAGGGCCACACGTTACATGATTGAGACAATGGAAAATGTTTTTATACATTTCCGATAATACGAGTACCACCAAAAAGGGGTATTATGTTCGGTGAGGGAAAAACTACCTGTAGTTTTCCTGAATCTGAGAAATAAAATGAGGTGTGTGATGATGCGTGGGTTTCCCCCCGATAACAAATTTCTTAAAAAGTATTGGCTGCATACCCTTTCCCGCCAGAGGTTAGGGTGCGTTGGGAAACACCCCCTAGGGGGGATAAGGCGCTCACACGCTTGTAAGAACAAGGGCTCTACCCTCTCATGAGATGGCCGCCCTTAAGGATCCTGCTGATAGAAAGCAGGAGGGTATCCAAAAAGGTATTTACACACATACTGGTGTTATACTGCGACCAGCTATCGCCTCAGCCTGGAGGTGCAGTGCTGGGTTGGCATGGTCGGATTCCCTGACTGGAAATATTGATATCCTAGATAAGGATAGTATATTATTGCCTATAGAGCATTTAAAAGATGCATTTCTATATATGCATGATGCACAGCGGAATAATTGCCGACTGGCATCAAGTATAAGTGCGTTGTCCAAGTCTACCAGTAAAATGGTCAGGTGATGCGGATTCCAAACGGCATTTGGAAGTATTGCCTTTGAAAGGGGACATTTGGGGTCGGTCTTTTAGACCTGGTGGCCACGGCAACAGCTGGGAAATCCACGTTTGTACCCCAGGTCGCCTCTCAAAATAAGACGCCGTATTATCAGGCGCAGTCCTTTTTTGGCAAGCGGACAAAAGGTTCCTCTTTTCTGCTCGTGACAGAGGGAGAGGAAAAAGGCTGTAGAGATCAGCCAGTTCCCAGGAACAGAAACCCTTTCCCGCCTCTGCCAAGCCCTCAGTATGACGCTAGGGCTTTACAAGCTCAGGCACGGTGGGGGCCCGTTCTCAATGAATTTCAGTGCGCAGTGGGCTCACTCGCAAGTAGACCCCTGGATCCTTCAGGTAATATCTCAGGGGTACATATTGGAATTCGAGACGTCTCCCCCTCGCCGTTTCCAAAAGTCGGCTTTACCGACGTCTCCCTCTGACAGGGAGGCAGTTTTGGAAGCCATTCACAAGCTGTATTCCCAGCAGGTGATAATCGAGGTACCCCTCCTGCAACAGGGAACGGGGTATTATTCCACACTATTGTGGTACCGAAGCCAGACGGCTCGGTGAGACCGATTCTAAATCTAAAATCTAAAATCTTTGAACACTTACATACAGAGGTTCAAATTCAAGATTGAGTCACTCAGAGCAGTGATTGCGAACCTGGAAGAAGGGGACCACATGATGTCTCGGGACATCAAGGATGCTTACCTTCATGTCAAAATTTACCCTTCTCACCAAGGGTACCTCAGGTTATGGTACAGAACTGTCACTATCAGTTCAGACGCTGCCGTAGGGATGGTCCACGGCACCCCGGGTCTTTACCAAGGTAATGGACGAAATGATATCCCTTCGAAGGAAGGGAATTTTAGTTATCCCTTACTTGGACGATTCCCTGATACGGGTAAGATCCAGGGAACAGTTGGAGGTCGGTGTAGCACTATCTCAGGTAGTGTTGCGGCAGCACGATTGGATTCTCAATATTCCAAAATCGCAGCTGGTTCTGACGACTTGTCTTCTGTTTCCTAGGGATGATCCTGGACACAGTCCAGAAAAAAAAAAAAAAAAAAAAAAAGGTGTTTCTCCCGGAAGAGAAAGCCAGGGAGTTATCCGAGCTAATCAGGAACCTCCTAAAACCGAACCAAGTCTCAGTGCATCAATGCACAAGGGTTCTGGGTAAAAATGGTGGCTTCCTACGAAGCAATCCCATTCGTTAGATTCCACGCAAGAACTTTCCAGTGGAACCTACTGGAAAAATGGTCCGGGTCGCATTTTCAGATGCATCAGCGGATAACCCTGTCGCCAAGGACAAGGGTATCCATCCTGTAGTGGTTGCAGAGTGCTCATCTTCTAGAGGGCCGCAGATTCGGCATTCAGGACTGGGTCCTGGTGACCACGGATGCCAGCCTGCGAGGCTGGGGAGCAGTCACACAGGGAAGGAATATCCAGGGCTTAGGGTCAAGCCTGGATACATCACTTCACATAAATATCCTGAAGCTAAGGGCCATTTACAATGCTCTAAGCTTAGCGAGACCTCTGCTTCAAGGTCAGCCGGTGTTGATCCAGTCGGACAACATCATGGCAGTCACCCACGTAAACAGACAGGGTGGCACAAGAAGCAGGAGGGCAATGGCAGAAGCTGCAAGGATTCTTCGCTGGGCGGAAAATCATGTGATAGCACTGTCAACAGTATTCATTCCGGGAGTGGACAACTGGGAAGCAGACTTCCTCAGCACGACCTCCACCCAGGAGAGTGGGGACTTCACCCAGAAGTCGTCCACATGATTAAAAAACTCGACAGGTATTGCGCCAGGTCAAGAGACCCTCAGGCAATAGTTGTAGACGCTCTGGTAACACAGTGGGTGTACCAGTCAGTGTATGTGTTCCCTCCTCTGCCTCTCATACCCAAGGTACTGAGATTGATAAGATGGAGAGGAGAAAGCACTATATTCGTGGCTCCGGATTGGCCAAGAAGGACTTGGTAACCGGAACTTCAAGAGAGGCTCACGGAGGATCCGTGGCCTCTACCTCTAAGAAGGGACCTGCTCCAGCAAGGACCCTGTCTGTTCCAAGACTTACCGCGGCTGCGTTTGACGGCATGGCGGTTGAACACCGGATCCTGAAGGAAAAAAGGCATTCCGGATGAAGTCATCCCTATCCTGATCAAAAGCCAGAAAGGATGTAACCGCAAAAACATTATCACCGCAATTGGCGAAAATATGTTGCGTAGTGCGAGGCCAGTAAGGCCCGACGGAGGAAATTCAACTGGGTCGATTCCTACATTTCCTGCAAACAGGAGAGTCTATGGGCCTGAAATTGGGGTCCATTAAGGTTCAGATTTCGGCCCTGTCAATTTTCTTCCAAAAAAGAACTAACTTCAGTCCCTGAAGTTTAGACGTTTGTAAAAGGGGTACTGCATATACAGCCTCCTTTTGTGCCTCCAGTGGCAATTTGGGATCTCAATGTAGTTTGGGTTCCAAAAGTCACATTGGTTTGAACCACTTAAATCTGTGGAGTTAAAATATCTCACATGGAAAGTGGTCATGCTGTTGGCCCTGGCCTGGGCCAGGCGCGTGTCAGAATTGGCGGCTTTATCCTGTAAAAGCCCTTATCTGATTTTCCATTCGGACAGGGGGAATTGAGTACTCGTCCTCAGTTTCTCCCTAAGGTGGTTCCAGCGTTTTCACCTGAACCAACCTATTGTGGTGCCTGCGGCTACTAGGGACTTGGAGGAATCCAAGTTACTGGATGTTGTCAGGGCCCTGAAAATATGTTTCCAGGACGGCTGGAGTCAGGAAATCTGACTCGCTGTTTATCCTGTATGCACCCAACATGCTGGGTGCTCCTGCTTCTAAGCAGACTATTGCTCGTTGGATTTGTAGTACAATTCAGCTTGCACATTCTGTGGCAGGCCTGCCACAGCTAAAATCTGTAAAAGCCCGTTCCACAAGGAAAGTGGGCTCATCTTGGGCGGCTGCCCGAGGGGTCTCGGCTTTACAACTTTGCCGAGCAGCTACTTGGTCAGGGGCAAACATGTTTGCTAAATTCTACAAATTTGATACCCTGGCTGAGGAGGACCTGGAGTTCTCTCATTCGGTGCTGCAGAGTCATCCGCACTCTCCCGCCCGTTTGGGAGCTTTGGTATAATCCCCATGGTCCTTACGGAGTCCCCAGCATCCACTTAGGACGTTAGAGAAAATAAGAATTTACTTACCGATAATTCTATTTCTCATAGTCCGTAGTGGATGCTGGGCGCCCATCCCAAGTGCGGATTGTCTGCAATGCTTGTACATAGTTATTGTTACAAAAATCGGGTTATTATTGTTGGGAGCCATCTTTTCAGAGGCTCCTCTGTTATCATACTGTTAACTGGGTTCAGATCACAAGTTATACGGTGTGATTGGTGTGGCTGGTATGAGTCTTACCCGGGATTCAAAATCCTTCCTTATTGTGTACGCTCGTCCGGGCACAGTATCCTAACTGAGGCTTGGAGGAGGGTCATAGGGGGAGGAGCCAGTGCACCCCAGTTAGTCCTAAAGTTTTCTTTAGATGTGCCCAGTCTCCTGCGGAGCCGCTATTCCCCATGGTCCTTACGGAGTCCCCAGCATCCACTACGGACTATGAGAAATAGAATTATCGGTAAGTAAATTCTTATTTTTGCACACACATTGAATTTGGTGGTGCAGAATTTTCTAAAAAACGTCAGGGGCGTGCAAGAGATGCTGTTGGTGGCCTGAAGAATTGCGGGCCGCTTTCGGCATTCAGCCACCACGTGCCGAAGACTGGAGCACCAACAAACACTCCTGAACCTGCCCCGCCATCATCTGAAGCAAGAGGTGGTAACGAGGTGGAATTCAACCCTCTATATGCTTCAGAGAATGGAGGAGCAGCAAAAGGCCATTCAAGCCTATACATCTCCCTACGATATAGGCAAAGGAGGGGGAATGCACCTGACTCAGGCACAGTGGAGAATGATTTCAACGTTGTGCAAGGTTCTGCAACCCTTTGAACTTGCCACACGTGAAGTCAGTTCAGACACTGCCAGCCTGAGTCAGGTCATTCCCCTCATCAGGCTTTTGCAGAAGCAGCTGGAGAGATTGAAGGAGGAGCTAAAACGGAGCGATTCCGCTAGGCATGTGGGACTTGTGGATGGAGCCCTTCATTCGCTTAACCAGGATTCACGGGTGGTCAATCTGTTGAAATCAGAGCACTACATTTTGGCCACCGTGCTCGATCCTAGGTTTAAAGCCTACGTTGTATCTCTCTTTCCGGCAGACACAAGTCTGCAGATGTTCAAAGACCTGCTGGTGAGACACTTGTCAAGTCAAGCGGAACGTGACAGTCAACAGCTCCTCCTTCACATTCTCCCACAACTGGGGCTGCGAGGAAAAGGCTAAGAATTCCGAGCCCACCCGCTGGCGGTGATGCAGGGCAGTCTGGAGCGAGTGCTGACATCTGGTCCGGACTGAAGGACCTGCCAACGATTACTGACATGTCTACTGTCACTGCATAAGATTCTGTCACCATTGAAAAAATGGTGGAGGATTATATGAGTGACCGCATCCAAGTAGGCACGTCAGACAGTCCGTACGTATACTGGCAGGAAAAAGAGGCAATTTGGAGGCCCTTGCACAAACTGGCTTTATTTTACCTAAGTTGCCCCCCCTCCAGTGTGTACTCCGAAAGAGTGTTTAGTGCAGCTGCTCACCTTGTCAGCAATCGGCGTACGAGGTTACTTCCACAAAATGTGGAGAAGATGATGTTCATCAAAATTAATTAGAATCAATTCCTCCGTGGAGACATTCACCAGCAATTGCCTCCAGAAAGTACACAGGGACCTGAGATGGTGGATTCCAGTGGGGACGAATTAATACTCTGTGAGGAGGGGGATGTACACAGTGAAAGGGGTGATGAATCGGACGATGAGGAGGAGGTGGACATCTTGCCTCTGTAGAGCCAGTTTGTGCAAGGAGAGATTGATTGCTTCTTTTTTGGTGGGGGCCCAAACCAACCAGTCATTTCAGCCACAGTCGTGTGGCAGACCCTGTGGCTGAAATGATGGGTTTGTTAAAGTGTGCATGTCCTGTTTGTCAGGATTCTGTAACTTGAATGTCCCCGGCGGGGGCGCTAGTGGGTCAGTGTTGGTGTGACGTAATACACGGGGAGACCGAAGAATAGTCCTGCGCATAGGCGCTGATATTTATTATGTCACAGGGATCACAAAGCAATTGAATAACAGGTGCAATGGAATGCAATTGCAGTGGAATGCAAAACCAGAAATAACAGGAAATAAATATTCAAAAGTCACTGGTAACTATGATTGAAACAAACAGAACTCCGGTAATTGTAAAAAGCACACAGTCTCAGTATAACTCAGGATGAAATAACTTTGGAAAAACAGAACTCTGATAAATGTACAGTCTCTATGAAGCACAAGTCCAGATAGCCTAACGGGCTTAAGCAGGAGACAGTCTCTAAGCAAATAGATGTTAACTGCTGAGATGCACAGATGGTAACTGATAATGAGTGCACAGGTAGATAATGATAAAACACCTGAGGAGAGTCTCTTACTGCTGGTGGATTGTGGCTGGCTGTGGCTGGAGTTTGTAGTTCCACAGGAACACTGGAACAGGGAGATGACTTGGAGATGCCAGAAATAGGAGATTGCTGGAAACAAAGGATTGCAGACTGGAACCTGGAACGGAACTGGAACTGGAACTACTGGGACCTGTAGTTCCACAGGTCCAATACACAGAGGTATCTCTGCAGACAGATGACTGCAAACAGGAGACGCCTGTTCACAGAATGTGGCGTGTTGTCCAAGGCGATGAGACTGAGCCAGGAACTGGAGTTTATACCCCTTGGTCTGTGATGATTGGATGTTGCATCTGTGAGGACACACCCTGCTGGATTAGGTGTTCAGATCAGCTGTGGGTTAGCTGAAGCACTGTGTACTCCAGGCTGCAGTAGACTGAAAACTGGAACAGAACTGAACTGTTGGAACCTGTAGTTCCACAGTAGTGATGCGATGGAGAATGCAGATTCCTGACACTGTTTATACAACATAAGGGTGGGTGGGAGGGCCCAAGGACAATTCCATCTTGCACCTTTTTTTATTTATTTATTTATCTCTGCATCATGTGATGTTTGGGGCTAATTTTTTTGAAGTGCCATCCTGTCTGACACTGCAGTGCCACTCCTAGATGGGCCAGGTGTTTGTGCCGCCCACTTGGGTCGCTTAGCTTAGTCATCCAGCGACCTCGGTGCAAATTTTAGGACTAAAAATAAATTATGGTTATTGAGGTTAATAATACTATGCTATCAAAATGACCCCCAAATTCTATGACTTAAGCTGTTTTTGAGGGTTTTATTAAAAAAAAAACACCCGAATCCGACAAAAAATTTTCAGGGAGGTTTTGCCAAAACGCGTCCGAATCCAAACACGGCCGCGGAACTGAATCCAAAACCAAAATACAAAACCCGAAAAATTTCCGGTGCACATCTCTAGTTTAAACGTAAATATGACAGGAAAGGCTCTGCCTCACCCCACCGCACGTCACTGTTACAGGCTGGGTTTGAAAAATGACAGTTAGGAGCTGACTGCCTGGTGCGTTATCACCCTTCACTTTATCACTTCACCAGGCTTAATAAATCTGCCCCCATATCTGCTATTTATTCGAGCAACCATGAAATACACTTGATACATGGCCCATTGTAGTTTCTTTGGATGCATGTTCCATATTAATTGCAGAAATAGGTAGCGTAAGCACTTCAGGAGTGTTTCTAAGGGGTTTATTTACTAAAGTGCAGGTTTTTAGAAGTGAAGATGTTGCCCATAGTGACCAATCAGATTCTAGCTATTATCTTCTAGAACATGGGTCTTCCACCTGCGGCCCTCCAGCTGCTGTGGAACTACACATCCCAACATGCTCTGCCACAGTTTTGGTATTAAGGCATGCTAAAATAGAGGCATGGCATGCTGGGATGTGTAGTTTCACAGCAGCTGGAGGGCCGCAGGTTGACGACCCATGTTCTAGAAGGCGCTAGATAAATGATAAGTAGAATCTGATTGGTTGCTATGGGCAACATCTACACTTCCAAAAACCTGCACTTTAGTAAATATACGACTAAGTTTGAGTGGGACACATAGTGGGTGTTTTTGCTGAGGAAGACTGATTTAATACCTTATGTTAATGCAGATTTCCATAGGACTTATGCGAGGATCCATGGAGCCTCAAGCAGAAAGCCAATCCGTTCACTGATCTATGTCTACAGACACATAATTAGTTTCACCACTTGCAGCAACCCCGTGCCAGAGATTGGCTAGGAACAGGCTTCCCTTCCTGTATGCAAGACTCAGAATTGCATAAAGCTTTTGATACAATCCCACGACACTCCCAATAGACAGAACAGCTCTGTGCAGTCGCATTGTCGTTGTCCAATTCACGCCCTAATATGCCTATTTCACGGAAAGATCCAGTAAAGATCCATGTGACACAGAATAGAATGGAGACAAGCAATAATGAGTACAGTCGCATCCGTGTATAGAGATCCTTCTGACTCCAAATAAGCCCCCTTGTGCTGTACGTACACATTAGTCTGGATTTATGCCATATGCTAATCTTTCTCTGTTAAATCTGGACAGTTCATTGTATGCTTATTTATTGTGCCAAATTGCTAACTTTGTTCTCATCCATGACTTCTCACTTATCCAAAGTTATCTCTTTCCTCCCAGCCCACTGCCTCTAAACGTCTATATTTTCCCATTTCACATTGATAGACCTTCTCCTGTCCTTCTCTCCCTGTAACTCATTTCCACAACCACTGTTATGTACGTATAGAAAAGAAAATCAATATTATTCCTTCGACCATATCCCCAGCTGACACTTGCAGATGCCGTTGTCTTGAATCCCCTTGTCACTCATTGATTGAATTGTCATGCTTGGTGCTTAGGAGTTGTGACAGGCCTGTCCATTAACGCTATCTGCAACCTCGTATCTCGTTCTATAGTGTGCTCATCCATGTAACTGTTGGCTATAACAGAAACTTTACTTTCAAAGTGTATTCATTCATACATGTAACAGTGATAAATCCAGTACATACGTTATCGTTATATTGACAAACTGTTGTTAACATGAGACTTCTATTACATTGAGATAAAACTAGTTTTATTTTATGCTGGAACCTCCAAAATTTTCATCTGATGGGATGCACCACCTTCTTCTAGGCTCCATTTTTTTATACATCTTACTATCCATGAAGATAGGTTGTAAAACTACAGTAGTGGTGAAAAGCAGCAGACAGCAGTATACAAAAGTAACCCATAGCCATTCTTAACACTTATGGGATGTCCCCTATTTTGAGTTGCAGTCTAGTTGCATACTGATCGCACTGAATGAACCTTAGATTGACTAATGATGTAAACCCAGTACACATGTACACAGCAAAGGATTAGTTATTGTCACAGTCGTTCACGCATTTGGAACACTTAACTGTCTAGAACAGTGGTTCCCAAGCTTGGTCCTCAAGCGACACTGACAGTCCAGGTTTTAAGTCAGGGATGGGGAACCTTCGGCCCTCCAGCTGTTGCTAAACTACACATACCAGCATGCCTTGCTATAGTTTTGTTATTTGGCCATGCTAAAACTGTTGCAGGGCACGCTGGGATGTGTAGTTCAACAACAGCTGGAGGGCCGAAGGTTCCCCATCCCTGTTTTAAGTATATCCAAGGCTCAGCATAGATGGTCAAATCATATTGACTGACGTTCTTATCAAGTCACCTGTGAATATACTTTAAACCTGGACCGTTAGTACTCCCTGAGGACCCAGTTTGGGAACCACTGGTCTATGTGTGCTCTACAACAACAGTTGTAGGCTTGTGCTGAAATTAGACAGTTCATAACAAGATTCACAGGGCTGTAACTAGGGGTGGCTTATCAGGATGCCGCCCAGGGTGCAGGGTTTAGAGGGCAGAACCATTGCATGGCACCTGTACTTGGCATTCCGGTTACCTGGAAAAGCATGTATGGAAAGCCGCCATCTGGAGTGTCACGATGAGGGGCTGGAGCTGCCAGGTCCAAGGATAACCTGAGTGCCAGCAGCGTCCTTTGGAAGCTCCAGGCGCTTAGCTTCTCCCTAGATCTGGCAGCAAGCCACTGCAACTGTCCTGATGATTCAAGCTGAAGTTAGACATCTCATGAGTCTGATTACAAGCTTAGGACTGGCTATGACATATAATTTCATTTCCTTGATCTTTAAGTACTGCTGTTTGGTACAAATTAAATTACAAAACATAACAATATTGCATCAGCATATATAATAAAATAAATTGTACTTAATGCACTTAGTCAATTTTGAAAAAAAGGAACGGTACAAAGGACAAAAAAATTCCTAGTTTCAAATCTATGGAAAAAAGGGGAACTGTCACTGGAAATGAGTTGACAGAAGCCCTGTTATTGGCTGCTGCCAACATAGAAATGTGCAACTTTAGCAGGAGTATTGATGGAAGTCACACTAGATCTTAATCTAATACAGCTGGATGTACAGAGTGCAATGTTGAGAAGAACAGCCCTAAGCATGTGTTGTTCACCTCACAATCCTTCCTATCTGTCTGTTTGAGTGGGATACGGAAAGATTTTTTTCCCCCTTGTTTTGAACAGAGTTTAGCTGCAATGTGCCAGATGGTGAGTAGTGCTTGTGGGTAATAGAATAATTTTCCATATGGTGACTGTGTTACGTTATCTATTTTGTTTTTAGGATGTTATTGCATTTGTTCCATTTATGGATCCATTTATATCTGGCATTGCACAGCTCCAGGGTTGGACACAGATATGAAGCACAAAGCCACTGATCTTTAAAGTACTAGGGATTTATTTTCAAGGTTTTTATTATACACGCACAATTAGGACATTAAAATGTAGCTTGTATGGCCATGCATTGTATACTGTACAATTATGGACTTGTTCTGAGGTCACTATAAAAGCACAACTAAAGATAAACAGGAATTTGAGAGGTTTTTTTATGTGGGTTCTGTCACTTAAAGCTTATTTTGAGCAAGACATTATTGCAGCCAGATGCATGACTTAATATTCTTATGGTTATTATGGAGAAATGCTAAGGAGCATTCATTTATATTTTTCCTTTGTTGCATTTACCGTATCTGCTCATGCACTATTTGGATTTGCCAGGGAAGTTAAGGGGACTGTATATTTTATGCATCCTATATCTACATGGTATATGTTCAGGATCCCGGCTGTCGGGATCCCGGCAGCTGTAATACCAACACCTGAATCTCGACAGCCGTCAGAACACTGACGACGGAATCCCGAAAGGATCAGGATCCCAACAACGGAATCCCAACAGGATCCCGAAGTTAAGTATTAACGGCTGCCTTAGGTTTAGCCAGCTGGAGGAGGGTTAGGTTTAGGCACACTCCAGGGGGAGTCAGGGTTAGGCTGCAGGGTGGGGGAGATTAAAGTTAGGCTGCAGAGAGGGGGAGGTTAGAGTTAGGCTGCAGAGAGGGGGGGGGGGTTTAGTGTTAGCAACCACCGGGGGAGTGTTAGGGTTAGGCACTAAGGGAGAAGGGTTTGGTTTAGGCTGCGGGAATGGGGTGTTTAGGTTTAGGGACCACCGGGGGACATTAGGGTTAGGCGTCAATATGGGAGTTTAGGGTTAGGCTGCGGATAGGTAGGGTTAGTGGATAGAGGAGGAAGGTTACCTACCTAACGCAACGCTGTCGGCATTGCCGCGATTGGAATGCCGGTGTCGGGATACTGACCGCCGGCATCCCGACCGCCAGCTTTTCACACTAAATCCCTTAAGCCAAATACCACTCACTGACTCATCACGAAATCTCCGGAACCATGAGGACTAGGAACTTGAAATTTGAACAGTAGCTTTGTTTTGTGACATAGGCACCCACTAAGAAGGGATTTTTCAAAAGTCCACCCCCAAAGGGGTGAAATGTGTTTTTTATTTTTGTAAATTGTTAATTATCTCTCAATCCAGATAAGATTTAGATTTGGTTTTTGCATACAAATGTTACCAAATTAAGGGCCTAATTCAGTAAGGATTGCAGATGCTAGGGTGCCGCCCATCGCAGGGCATGGCCGCCAGCATGCAACCCCCCACCCATCACTGCGATCACGCTGTAATTGTGATGGCGCAGCAAATACAGTGTAGTCACAGAAATTGTGGATGCCTCCTGCTGGCACAGCTATAAGGTCCGTGCACCTGTGTGTGACAACACACAGCTGCCCTTAAAACGCCACCAACACACACCTGTTTCCTCAACGCCGCCCCAAAAATGCTCAGATGGTCAAATGCATTAACTACTCGCACAGGACGGGACCTGTGCGTGCGCAAATTGCACCTTTCTCAAAAATTGCGGTCGCATTGCGATTACAATGCGACCTGAAGAAGGCCCTAAGTGCCTAAGTAGGTGTATATATTTTTAGCAGCATGTTAATCTAGGTTTAAAAACAATCATCTTTTAATGATTCTTTTACTGACAATCTGTTGATTTTTTTGTTTCATTTTAAATTGGAGGAATGGTAGGGGCTTCTTTAGCATCCACCCAAAACTGTCTTCATTCCGAGAATTCCTCTGCTCCCATCAGACTACCATTTCCAGTTCAAACGGCTGCAGTTCCCGGTAAAAGTCTGCTATGCCATGACCATTCACAAAGCTGAGGAGCAGAGTTTGAAAGTGACTGATGTGGATCTGCGGATTGAATGCTTCTCCCATGGCCAGTTGTATGTTGCTTATTCCAGAGTCAGCTCCCCTGACAGCCTGGCCATTCTCCAGCCTGAAGGAAAGACTAAAAACGTAGTTTACCAGGAAGTCCTTCAAAATTAAAATTACATGCACGAAAATACTTATATTCCGTAGCGAAGCATGGGTATTCAGCTAGTGTTTCTATAAGTGTTTACTATAAGTTTGTGGAAGTGGTATAATCTATTTATTTGCAGTTTATTTTAGTTTACATTTATTAATTTCATTTCACAGAAGGTTGGGGTTTCACATCCTTCTTCAAGTATTCTTTGCAAGTAATTAACACAGTGCACAACCACAATTGCTGTTCATTATACAAACAATGGTTGAAAAATCAGGTATTAAAGGGATGTAGTTGGAATCCCAGCGGTCGGAATCCCGATGGACAAAATGCAGACGCCGAAATCCCGATCGCCAGAATGCCGGCAGCGCCGCCACAGCTATTCCCACTCCTGGGGGTCCACGACGTCCATGAAGTGGGAATAGAATCTGTGGTGAGTAAAGCGAGTCACTGAGCCCGCAGCATAGCGAACCCGCCAGGGGCTTCGTTCCGCTCGCCCCCTGCTGGCATTCTGACGGTCGGGTTTCCGACGTCGGTATTTTGACTGTTGGGATTCTGACCGCCAAGATCCTGTACCCAACCCGTCTTAAACTTACTGGGGAAAAACCTCTTACCCCTGCTGTAGTTAGCAGCGTCCACCTCCCGATGGATTTATCTAGAGCACCTTTCATTATAGAGATCATTGATTCTTGTACTGTATGTAGCCAAATCTCCTGTACTCACTGACATACAAGAGGCACAGTGAATGCAGACTGGACTATGAGTGGACAACACAATCTCACAGAAACAGCTAAGGTAACATTTTGACATACATTTTACACATGGAGCAATCGGGACTTAGTTAATTTCTGTACTGTCGGGTACCTCCGCATACCTGGGAGGGTGGTCAGTCTCCCAGTTTAGGTTTTGCCTCATCTCTTCCTAAATACATCGCCTCCTCCCTGAGTTATTTTCTGTCTTTGAGGTTGCAGATCTTGGCAGGATCTTCCAATTGTAAAACCCCACCCAGACTCACATATTGACTTGGCACGTTGATTAAATGACCTGATGACTGGAAAACAAGTAGCTTAGTATATAAGTAGTAAAGAAAAATGACTGTCCTTAGCAGAAGTGGCAGACGTGGCTGAAATGATGGAGATTAGCATGTGGCAGTATAAGTATAAATGGCATGAAGTATAAATGGCATGTGATTAGACAATAATGAAATGTCTGTGCAAAGATTAGCTGAACTGCTACACAGTGATATGGCACTGAGTAGTGGTATATAGTAATTGAATTTAATAATGGCATTCAGTTACTGTACTGTATAACATTCAATACAAGATTCTGCAACAACATTAGTGACAATGGCAGAATCAACAATGACAATATGGGAATGACAGCATCAGCAATGACAATGATAAACAGAACGTGTCCTCATGACTGGTAGCTGTGCCTTGTTACATGTCTCTCTCCAGGCATATAATCGCTCAAACTTAAGGCCCATACACACTAGAAGATATGAAAGACAAAAGATATTGGTGAACAATTTCCTTTGAGCTTCCATGTATAGATCATGAAAGATCTTGTGCATACACACTGAACGATTTTATGAAAGATAATGAAAGACAAAGGATATTGGATAAATCTTCTGGAACACCTCATTTATATAATGGGCTGGTATGAAACCTACATGCATGCACAACATTGGTGGGCAGTGGGTGCATGCATGTTTAGAACATGCACACACAACATTGGTGGGCATGCACAACATTGGTGGGCATGCACAACATTGGTGGGTAGTGGGGTGGGTGCATAAGATACAGTATATACATATATATATATATATATATATATATATAAAGAGTCCAACAACGTGGAGGTGCGCTTGTCCAATCAAAATATCTTTAGCAACTTCAATTTCACAATAGCTTTATTTCAGTCGATGTCAGGCTTATTGTTGTCGACGTTTCGATCCTCAGTTTAGGATCTTTATCAAGACAAGCTTCCGTATATACAAAATTATTTGAAAACATCACATATTGATTACTACAAAAAAGCAGAAATGTAAAAAATAAAAGATAAATGTAAAATATAAAATACAGAAACAAAAACACACAGATAGACTCCCGGGTCCCAGAAGTCACTCAACCAAAATAAATTCACACCCAGTGAGGGTGAAATTTAACAGTACCACATCTCTAACCAGGTTCACCGTGAGATGGAAAAAACACCATACAGTATGTGTGAAACAGAATAGGATTCTGTATAGTCGAATACAGTACTCATAACACACGATTTAGGGGGTAATTCCAAGTTGATCGGAGCAGGACATTTTTTAGCAGTTAGGCAAAACCATGTGCACTGCAGGGGGGGCAGATATAACATGTGCAGAGAGAGATAGATTTGGGTGTGGTGAGTTCAATCTGCAATCTAAATTGCAGTGTAAAAATAAAGCAGCCAGTATTTACCCTGCACAGAAACAAAATAACCCACCCAAATCTAACTCTCTCTGCAGATGTTATATCTGGACCCCCCCCTGCAGTGCACATGGTTTTGCCTAACTGCTAAAAAAAATTCCTGCTGCCATCAACTTGGAATTACCCCCTTAGTGCGGCTACTTAATAACAACACTGTGGTGACAATGTATTAATAATACCATACACTTACTCAAAAAATCAATGTGTCGTATTCAGACAGTATCATGGCTGTGTAGCTTATAGTTCAAAGGTCATATGAAAATTCTGCAATGGTGAATAAAAAATAAATAAATATATATATATATATATATATATATGGCTGGTGAGTAGAAAAGCATAGACGACTCCACCATTAAGTGTACACAAAAAGTAATACTCACACTGAAATGTAGGACCAGTGAGAAGGTCCTACACTCGCATATGAAGTTTTGACAACAGTGGGGTAGACCCACAACATACTTCATATGCGAGTGCAGGACTTTTCGTGTTATATACATTGTATGGTTTCTTTCATATTTCCTGACACCCATAGTTTGAGTGTGTATAAGCTAAGAGACAATAACTAGAACACCTTTATATTTGGATAGAATTTTAAGTTTTTTAATCTGTGTGTATTTTGTATGTTTTTCTCTCCATTGGTCAAGTTCTACACATACACTAGATACCCTTAGGGTATGGCTCAAGGTGGTTCGTGCCTCTTTGACGAAGGTCTTTTATCTCAGGCCGAACAAGGAACTATCTCATTCACAGATGATGATATTGAAAAAGTTTTATTTGATAAACTAGATTTTGACGCTCTGCCAGCTGAATCATCTGCAGATATATTCTATAGGATACTGAGACTTAAACACCGTGAAGTAGACTTATTACTTCACGGTCAGTTTTTGTCAGAGTATCACAGACGGAAACTGATACCTCGTGGTTTTAGGGTAAACAATGTACCCACGTTAGGAAGGAACAACCCTGTCTTCTGTAGCAGGTGGTGCTCTATCTTAAATAAGTGTTCGCTTGACCTTTTGATACTTGTGATCGAAGAAGCAGGCAGTGAACTTAAGAAAGTTAAGGTTGAGATAGAACAACTTGAGACTACATCTATACCCACATTGCGTGAAGATAAGGGCACTAATTGGTTAGACAGACTACAGTCACAAGTAGATGCTTATAGGAAGGAACTCACCTCATTTAAAAGAAAGAAACTCACTACTGTAACAGCGGATTATCAAAATCACACCGTATACCAGTGGTTGTTAGGTAATAGTAATCCACAACAGGGTGATCGGGCTGGACAGTTCTATAGGAAACGTAGACAGGCATCTTTTTCGCGTGAAATCGCTTCATCCATATCTACCTCAGATATGGATCTATCTGACACACATCGGGGTAATTCCTCTCATTTTTTAGATACGGCCACTGGACCAGTAGGCCTTCCACTATCCCACGGGGATTCGCGAAACATCAAACATATACGAGGAGGGGTGGTTATAAAAAGAAGGGGTCGCAGGAAACGAAATTAGACCTGGTATTTAATTTATCTAAACGATCATTTGACCAGTCTCAATTAAGCCTTCTTGCTAGAGGATTGTCTTTTGTCCCGACGTTTTCACATCTAACATTTCAGGGAACTGTCGATCAATACCGGTTTGGGAGAAATCTTAGACTGAAGGAATATTTTGCTGATCAGTCCAAACCTGTGGATAAGAAACCTTTTAAAAAAAGTTCTAAATTTGATCCCATTTCTCACAACTCTAGCATGAAGACTTTCTTGAGGCTGGTCAATAATGATGTGCAGAACTTTAAGCCCTCACGTCTCTTCGATAATCTAACCATTGGTGAAAGGATGGCACTTAAAAAATTGAGGGATGACACCTCTATTGTAATACGACCTGCAGACAAGGGTGGTGCCGTGGTAGTCCAAGATTGGACGGACTACGATTTCGAGATTTGTCGCCAGCTGGCAGACACTAATACATACCGCAAGGTCATGACCAATCCTATTCCCTCTATTAAAAAGACCGTTGATCTCAGCTTGAAGAGAGGATTAGATTGTTGTTGGATTGATCAGGACACCTTTGACTTTTTGAGTGTTGAAGAGTCTAAATGCCCCATCATCTATACGCTCCCAAAAATTCACAAAACTTTAACCAAGCCACCGGGGCGACCAATAATCGCAGCCGAAGGCTCATTGTTACAACCCATTGCCCAGTGGGTGGATTCTATACTACAACCGCACATGAGTAAGAGTCGTAGCTACATACACGATACAAGTGATTTTCTCAACCAATTGGGATTAATTGATGTACCCATGGGTAATTTCCTCCTGACCACTATGGATGTACAATCATTGTACACTATTATACCACACAGTGATGGATTGAAAGTAATCTAGGAGGTACTTACCAGAAATTCAGGTGGTACTGTACCCACTGAATATGTTTTAAAGCTGACCAATCTTGTTTTGAATCTTAATAATTTTAAATACAAGGACTCGTATTTTCTGCAACAGTAGGGCACTGCTATGGTTTCTAACCTGGCGCCCGCATATCGCAATCTCTATATGTCTAGCTTCGAAGAGACCCACATCTTGCCTATATATGGCTCTAAAATTTCTTTATAAACGATTCATAGACTATGTCTTCCTGATTTGGGAGGACACGCATGAATCATTTATGGAAATGGTTAGTAACATCAATACACTCAATAGTCCCGTTAAATTTACTTGTGAAAGTTCAAACAATTCGATCCATTTTCTTGATGTGACTGTATCCATCAAGGACGGCGTATTGGTCACGTCTTTATTTAGAAAGCCTACTGATAGAAACACCACTTTATTGACCAGCAGTTTCCATCCTCCCTCGTTGAAAGATAACTTACCAATCTCGCAATTTTTGAGAGTAATGCGTATTAATAATGATGAAACAATAACGGAGAAACAGTTGAATGAAATGAAGCTGAGGTTTAGCGAAAGAGGTTATTCGTCTAAAGTGATCAGTAATAGCCTACGTAAAGCTAGAAATATCTTTTCAAGTACTGGACCTAAGGTTACCACTAAAGATAACCGTATGGTCTTCACGACTAAGTTTGACAACTATGCACAATTCACGAGAAAAGCATTACGTAAACACTGGCCCATTCTAAAGTCTGACCAAGGGTTACGCTTTACACATATGGATCCACCTATGATGGCGTACAAGCGAGGACCCAATTTAAGACAGATGCTGATGAGGCCCACGATGGTCCCTGAGACTAAATTGAACTTTCTCCAGATTATGAGTAGCAAACCGGGTTGTTTCTCATGTGGAAAGTGCACTACATGTAGATCCCTTCTCACTGGTCCTACATTTCCCCATCCACACTCTGGTAGGAATATAAAAATCAGGTTTCATCTTCATTGTAAACTTGATTTTGCGGTTTACATCCTTACATGCCCCTGTGGGCTGTATTATGTTGGGCCCACTACCCGGTGTTTTAGGGAACGAATGGCAAACCATTGTTTATCTGTTAGAACGGCCATCCAAATAGGCACTACAGACAAGCCTGTAGCTCGACATTACCTACAAAGAGGACATCAAGTTGCGAATTTGTAATGTAGGTTAATCGATTGGGTTCCACCATTAGCACACGGTGGGGATCGTACTCTAGCGTTATGCAAACGTGAGAGCTTTTGGATTTTGCACCTCAATACAGTTTCACCCAAAGGCTTAAATGAGCATTCTGCTATGAATGCCTTCCTATGAAACATATTTCCATGTATGATTCACCTGCAATTGCCGTAATATTGGTTGACATCTCTATCTAATTGGTATTTGGTCTAACTACAGTGCATTTGTACTGACCATGTGATTTAGATACCAAGTGGCACAGCACGAGGTATAAGCTTTATTTACAGCTGATTAATGCTTATTATTATCTATCTGACATCTATATCTCATTTGATAAACTATTAGGACTGAGACATGTCTAATTTATTGTACAAACCGCAACAGATGTCTAAGTGAAATATGCTGCTCTGTTCCTTATTTGTTATATGTTATGGTATGTTATATATATATATATATATATATATATATATTTTGTATCTTTTGATTATTGTCTTAATATAGTGACTCCTAGGTCCTAATATTTATTTATCCAAATACAGTATCTGTCCGTAGTCACCGAGAGTGTGATATATCCTCTATGGTCATAGTATAAACAGTCAGTATCCATCTGGCAGTGGTTTTCTAATTATCAGTCTGTGAGCCCTTTTTATATATAAGTGTTCAGTTACCTCTTCTACTTCGATCTATTATTACACAGTGCTTAGTTCCTCATTGTAGCGTTTGGAACGCATGTGACTTCCGGTAACCTGGCTGTGGAACACATATCGATTGATGCGTCCCTACTTACAGCGGGCGTGTGTTCTGAGTATTTATACACTGATAATGTCGATATTATCTTAGACCGCAAAGCTATACCTCTAAATACACTTTTACCGTTGATCCGCTATGGCCGCTAGACTTAATATATGTGCTACGCACTTTGTACGCTATTTGCGTACAGAGTCCCGCAGTGGTACGTACTTGGCGTACACACGCCACGCTGAGTGTACGGAGTATGCTCAGCGTGCGCACACACAATGGATAACCTTTACACCTTGTTAATGATACAATGTAATGATACGCTTATACTTTAAACCCTTAACAGTAAAGTACCGTGATGATGTAATACCTGTAAATCTTAAGTAGCGCTGGCGATACAAAGTACCCGCAGTGCGTACACCTTATCAATGCTTATACACCTTATACAGATTAATCTACTTTAAAGCCCATGCAGGAAAGTGAAAACACAACACCGATTTGTAGTTGCAACCACAGGGTTCTAAGGCCTCCGTGGATTAATTCCAAAAGGTAAAAACAATACAAATCATACACTACAGGCTAACAAGTAAATCTAAACAGAATAATGGCTACAGAGAATGTACATACGTGAGAATGTTTCGCAAGCGCAACCCGAGTCGGTCCTCCGCTGGTCATACAGATAGCGTTCAGAGTCTTCTAACCGGCCAGGCAACAATGGTCTTTTTATACACAACATGCATACACAATACAATGGTCACTGTAATCTCTTTGTCCATTGGACACAGGGATGTGTCTCTACATTACAGAAAAGGTCATAGGTGGATTTGAAAGGGTGGGCGATGTCTTTCCCCAACTGCTCTTGTGGGTGGTATCCTCTGGATTCCCGCCGCATACATAAAATACAGTAAATACAGTTAATGTTCATATTCTACTTTTGTACATAACTATACGCAGGAACAAGCGATCTTTCTATAACTAACACCGGAATATTACCCTCAAAATACCCTACAGCTGGATACTAGACATCACCTTCCAACCTTTATCTGACCCTTCCTATCATGCAAAGGCGAATCTCTCTGTCCAGGAACTGTTTAAACTATTAATACTTGCTGACATGGTCTAGGGGAACTATATCTACAATATACACTATTGGGGTTAAATATGTAATGTTCTAATAACCCTCTATGCGCTCACAAATTCTACCGTAAATGCGCATACCACGCGCTAAGGCGCATGGCCGTGTAAAGCTCCGTTAGGCAAATTGCGGATATGCGCACGCACGGCAGAGCGAGTGCACGCGCAGCGGGCATGTGCATGGGGTTAGTACGTTAGGCATGCATTACAATATTTTTTTACTTTGACAGTCCACCCTTTGGCAGTCAACAATAACTGCCACTATCTAAACATTAAACAGAAAAATATACAATACAATATCTATAAAATAATTGGATGGTAGGAGGAGAGGAGTAGGAGGGAAATGTATGGCCTAGTGGGATAGTAAAAGCATGTATGTATGAGATCCATGTCTGAGGGGCATGTATCATCGTGCCGTACATGTTCTAGATAAGCTTCGAGGTATTGCGAAGTATACATTAAATCCATCTCATCCCATATTAAGGGTCTGTAAGTGGGCCAACAAACACTACCGAGCTCTTTTCGGCTTCTTGTTCCAACAAATGGGGTGCACATTTAGTTGATGATACATGGTGGGGGAAACACATGTGAATGCTAATATATGTATCTATATCACCTGTCGACTATGTGTGTCACTACCTGAAGGTTGTAGAGATGAAGATAAGACATGTATCACAAATACATTCACATAACATTTGTGCAATCGTTCTTGGGTGTTGATTGAAGTCTTGTCCGTGTGGGTGTATCTTTGCTGTGAGTGTCAATCAAAATCTTTAGAGTGTCCATTAAAGTCTTTAGAGTGTCCATTAAAGTCTTTTCCAGAAGGATGCATTTTCGCTGAGGGAAAACAAAGGAGAAACGGGTGAAAGAAACGGACCGTGGAATCACGTCTTATCACAACATTGTCTCTATCAATGGGTCATAAATTAAATCAGTTGTTGTAACAATGCCCCCGCTCCTCAAACTCATCACTTTGGTACTGCGCTTGCGCCGCGTTAAAACTCGAACACACCTAAATATCAAGCCAATCATTATGACAACTCCCAGAATACAAAGGAGAAACTTTCCTACACTCACGATAACATTTTGAGCCCATTCTCCTAAACCTGAGAACCAATTGCGTGGGTTCAACCATGAGTTGCCAAAGTGACACAGTACCCGCCTGTCACCGCTGTGATATAATTTAGAACCATCCTGTGCTGGATCAGTTCCGTTTTGTAAGCTTGCAATTCCCTCCCTATATACCTGAAGGTGTCATCATACATCTCTGTGATATTATCTATCAGGTTCGTTAGCGCATGAATATACCTATAATTTATAATTCCTCTGGCGGTACGGGTGATATCTAACGCGAGTAGGAATTGAATCCCGGTGGATTCGTGGATCAAATCAGAGGCTGCGTGCTCTGTCCTATCTATAAGGTGTCTCTTAACGATGTGTACATAGTGAGTATGAGTGTAAGGAGCTTGAGCATTGCGGTGAACGTCTTTCATATTATTATGGGTTATGGTCATAACTTCTGGCAACACTCTTCCAATGTAACACAATCCCTCTGAGTTTGGGGCAAGCCACTTATACGCCTTCCTCCCGCATATGAAATATGCATCATCGGGGAGAACATATGGGACAGAATATGACATTACCATATTACAAACCTTCCAAGTGAAATATCCTATCCCTAACTCTCTCATCTGTTCAGTACACGTATCAGGCTGTATGATATGCGCACAGTACCCTGGTGATACTTCTCCAACCCGCATGGTCCTACTTCCTAGAGTATACCTATACCGAAAATACCTTCCACTGTTGGCTATTTGGCATATAAGTTCAGGGTCTACAGGCATTCTGTCAGCTCTGTGTGAAAATGCCATGTCACTTCCCAATTTCCCGGCTTTCGGGAATTGGAAATGTTGAAACATACTAAGGACCTATCCACATGATATTGGTGGAGCTTCAGACTAGGGGGCTTAGAAATATTACATTTCTTGTCCACCGGTCTCCCACCCCTTAATTCAAGTACCTCATCTATTGTTAATGGATACGGTACTAGTCCTGACTTGCTCTGACCTTGAGGTACTTGTGAGCACACCCAGCATTCTGTTTGGTTTAAAACCTTACCCACTAATGAGTGATAATCACTCAATGGATGACGGTCCATGTTGATATTAAGGCTGGACTGACATCTCTGGATGCACCCGTCCTCAACTATGTTTTCACAGTTTCTACAAATACAATTTTCCTCAGCCAATAACCCTTCACAGTGCCTCCTAGTTTCTTGACTACCAGATCGTTTTCTGATACTCGCCTTTGCTCGGTGAATGTGTTGCTTTTGGAATTCTACAAATCCGTTCTTGCCATCAGAACCCATTCCTGATCCTTTCTCGACCTCTCTGGTACTCTCACCGAAACAGACTGCTCTGGTCAACAACAGGGTCAACAGGAAAACCCGGAATGCAGTCTCTTTGGGTAAGTCCATCTTGTTAAGGGGAGAGAAAGGGAACAAGAAGGGGGAGGAAAGGAGGGTAATGGGAGATGGAGAAAATAATAAAAAGGAAAAAGAAAACTGGTACGACAACCGCCTCTAGTCTTGTTGTTCTCCGTGCTCAGGTGCCGTCTCAACAGTGCTGCCTCTCAGTCTTCCCGGAACAGACACTCCAGTGATACGCTATTCTTTCCGAGTCCGCGACCTTTCTGTAGGGAACATAAATCCTGTATTACAATGTGTTTAACTGTTGTGTGAAATAAACCATCCGTAGAAAATTAAAAAAAGAGAGAGAATAATAAAAAGAAAATTTGTCAGATTTGCGTTCACCATCAGGCTGTCACACCATCATGTCTATCGGTATCTCTGCACAGTCTCCCTTCACCAGTATTTCCACTCTCCACCCTCTGTGCATGGCCAGGCACAATGATGCTGGTGAGATATACTGGGGTTGGGCAGACCTCTGAAAAGACCGAGTAGATATGTGACATTTGAGCTGTAAATCTGTCGGTGAACGTCAGAGATGAAGAGGAAACTTTTAAAGATAAATCACAGAGTTTACCTGGCCGCCCCTGTATCTACAAGAAATGATCTACCAACTACATCAACTATGACCTCAGGTTCACTACCAAGGCTAGCAATCAACTTCACTGGCTGCAGAGTACAGGTGTGGCCCAAAAATTTTCCTATGTGATCCCTGATCCCAATTACGTGTATCATGACTTTGCTCATGTTCTTGTCTAGGGGGTCTGAATTTATGTGTGCTGTTACAATTGCTGGCATAATGCCCTTCCCTTTTACACAGATAACAAACTCTTGGCTTCCTCCACGTGCCAGGGGCCTGGGGTTTTGGTCGAGTTGATGCTTTTTCCAGTGCTTGGATGCTCATCACCATCAACCGGTCTCCCTGTGCTTCCCTGGTTCTTTGGATATTACGGTCATGCTCGATAGCGGACTCTCTTAATGCAGCCACCGAAATACCTCTCCAGTTAGGTAGAGAGGTTTGTACCCTGGTTCTTAGTGTGTCTTTTAACCCGTCCATTAATACGGACACAGCTACCTCTCTATGATGTACATTTTCCTTAATGTCCTCGATCCCAGTGTATCTAGCCATTTCCTGCAGTGCTCGATGGAAATATTCAGACGCCGTTTTACCTTCTTTTTGTCTAATGGAGAAGATTTTATTCCACTTGACAACAGTTGGGAAATATACTCCTAATTGCAGATTGATCTGTCGTACATTCTCCTGAGTGTATTCATCAGTGAGTGGTACTTCTACATCTAATTTACAATCAGTAATGAATTTCGCAGGGTCAATATTGGAGGGTAAATATGCCCATAGCACTGTTCGCCAATCTTTGTTTGTGGGTTCGGTGGCGTTACCTAGTTCTCTAATAAACCTCTGACATGCGGCTAGATCCTTTCTGGGATCGGGAAATTCAGACATAATTGTCCTCAATTCTGTCCGGGACCAAGGACAATGCATAGCAATGTTCCTGACGGGAGTGATTCCCTGAGCGTCAGTCTTCCCATTGGGGACTGCGATCACCCTGACAGGATTTAGTTCAATTACACCATTTTGTGTTGACTCTACAATGTGAGGTGCTATTATCTCTGCATAATGTACAGTACCGTACTTACCTGTGGACACGACCTCACTTATCCATCCGCTAGGGGGCTTTACTACTGCTCTTACCGGTTGGGCCGTGCCCACCTGGGTGTCCTGTATGGTGGCTGCTAGAGAAAGTGCCGATATCGTGCTGGGTTCATCTTCTTGCTTGTAGTCCTGAGGGAAGTTTAACATGGGATGCAACTTGCACGGGTTAGAATTAATACATTTATCAGTTTTACTCTTATCGTTATTAATACATTTATCAACTTTACTCTTATCATATATCGGTATGCCATTGTCTGTAGCCACTTTCTTCCCTGTAATATACGGTGGTGGTGGTGCGGTTGCTATCAGTTTCCTGCTAGGGTCGGAACCGGCTGTGTAAGCTAGTTCCCTCTGCATATCACTCTCTCGTTGCCATAAATGTAAACAGTTTGAGTGTCTGATCCTTTCTTTTTGGGATTTTAACAGACATATCCTAAGCCTTAGATTATGCAATACCTCTGAGTCAAAACTACCTATCCCAGGAAATGGTGCTTTATCCCCCACAGTCATTCGTGTCCATTCATCACAAAAGGTCTCAGTGTGGGGACCATACTTCCCCCACATTACTAACCGAGCTGACCCCCTGGGTCTGAAATCTGCAGTCTGAACCCTGACTGAGGTACGTCCCTGTGTTGTGCACTTGGCTTCCATTGTGGACCTTTTTAACACGGGAAAACTTCCTAAAATGCACCAAACACAGTAGTCTACCGGTGAAAGTCCTCAAAGTTCTTCCACTAACTTCTTCTGCTCCGAGTATCACGGATCCGCCTTATTTAGCAGACACGTGTAGCCGTTGCAGGCCCTACTTCAGCCTATATCCCCTGGGCCTTTTAGGAGTAACTTACCGTACCCAGTGAATATCTGCCTCTGGAGATTTTCCTGAGAGACCAGCGAAAACTCCATAAACCTTTACTTTACACAAATCACGCTTGCATGTGCTTCCTATAACGCGTATGATGACGAGATTTACGCACAAATATGCAAAACTTCGTATCACGTTGCGTCACGTATTGCCCATACAACCGTGCGGTCCAATCGTACCGCTTATAGACACTTGCTATCTATAAGTGGTAGGATCACTGGAGTCTCCACACTGTGCTCCAAAACAGCTGGAGTGTAATACCACGAAAACTTTATCACACTCCATTGCACGTATTCACCTAGACCGTGCTCACCACGTTTTCACCTAGACCGTGCTTCAGCAAGTTTCACCAAGCTTCACCAAGATCACCAAGTTCACCAAGCGGGATTCAATACATTCACACCTTATTCAGCCCACACTAACATTCTATAGTTTTCTGATCAGAAAAATATATTTTCCTGTTACCTGATAGCTTTCCCCAGAGGTACTACAGTAAAAAAGGTTTTTTAAACTAAATATTGGAAACTGAACAAATTTGTGCTATTATCGCGTGGTTACCATCTTGCGCCTAAACTAAAACAATGCTATTGTGTGATTTGTATTTAGCGGTCGTACTTTTACGCATGTTGCGTGAACACGCCACGTGCGTAGGCCTTTACGTTGCGTACGCAGTCCCTTACGCTGTACGAGACACGTGTACAAAGGCCGTACGTCAGCAGTACTACAAATCCCACACTTCTATAAATGTAAGCGATATATAACTATAATCGCTCACTTAACACTACACACAGTTTCCTCTGTATCAACCTTTACAACTAGGCCACGCTGCGTGTGCGTCTTACACTTACTTCTTTAACTATTAACTCTATTTTAACTAAATAGCAACAAATTTTCTCAGTATAGGTCAAAATGAATCTAGTAATCAATGCTAATTCAAATGGTATGATTCAGATTGGATAGCTATCTTGCAGAACATACATTGATATAAACACACACATAATTATAATATTATATATATGTACCATTCACTGGTCTCCTGAGACTCATTTACCCATTAAGTGCTTCTAATTTGCATATGAATGCTATGTGCTATTGGTTGCCTGTAAAGGTGTTTTTTTTGTTTTGTTTTTCCCCCCACTGTTAGGAAAAAGCAGTTACACCGGTTAATTTGCATTTCAATGGCTATCTTACAGCAAGCAGAGTTAACTGAATCCTAGAGGTAAAAGAAAAGAAAAACTTTGTTTATATCTGTGTGTCGTTCTTACATCAAGTATTCATCTTTCATATTTCATTAAGCCCCATCTGAAACTATTTGTAATTGACTATGGCATGGGTTAAATAAATGCATTGGTAACTCATAAATGGTGATTTCTTTTTGACCAAGGATGGCTGATTATTCCGGGCAGTGAAAATCAGCCATTTAGAAAAATGACCTTCCCAACATGGCCGCTGCTCCTCCCCCTTCCACATCCATGAGGGTTACACAAAATGGAGGACAGACCATGCAGCTTCCTTTGTCACAAAGAAATCACACACCATGCAAGCCCCTGAAGTTATTTTAGGTCTGAGTTAAAAAAAAACACTATATCAAGGCTATTGCAGCAACTTTTAAATGTACTTTTACCCTACTTAACAGATAAGCAATCCAATCTGAATCAAACACAATATGACTAATTTGAACCTTGTTTTGCAACAATATGATCAGATATGCAGAGTACAGGTGTATGCTTGTATTGCGTGCGCATGTGGCGCCAAAACAGAAATTTACAGATTTTAAAAAGGAAAAATAGCTTTTGCGTTCTTACCTTACGGATCCCTCCAGCATCCCTTCAAACCATGCAGCGCAGACGCTTATCTAATCAGCACTAGTGTATCCACCGACCAAGAGAAGGCTTACCGGGGATACCTTTCCGCCCTTTGCTGATAGATAAAGTCTGCGAAAATCTGCTAGGCTGCGGGTATGAGAAGGAACCAGACGAGCTCCCAATTGATAATGTCGATATTATCTTAGACCGCAAAGCTATACCTCTAAATACACTTTTACCGTTGAGCCGCTATGGCCGCTAGACTTAATACACGTGCTACGCACTTTGTACGCTATTTGCGTACAGAGTCCCGCAGTGGTACGTACTTGGCGTACACACAAGCCGCGCTGAGTGTACGGAGTACGCTCAGCGTGCGCACACACAATGGATAACCTTTACACCTTGTTAATGATACAATGTAATGATACGCTTATACTTTAAACCCTTAACAGTAAAGTACTGTGATGATGTAATACCTGTAAATCTTAAGTAGCGCTGGCGATACAAAGTACCCGCAGTGCGTACACCTTATCAATGCTTATACACCTTATACAGATTAATCTACTTTAAAGCCCATGCAGGAAAGTGAAAACACAACACCGATTTGTAGTTGCAACCACAGGGTTCTAAGGCCTCCGTGGATTAATTCCAAAAGGTAAAAACAATACAAATCATACACTACAGGCTAACAAGTAAATCTAAACAGAATAATGGCTACAGAGAATGTACATACGTGAGAATGTTTCGCAAGCGCAACCCGAGTCGGTCCTCCGCTGGTCATACAGATAGCGTTCAGAGTCTTCTGACCGGCCAGGCAACAATGGTCTTTTTATACACAACATGCATACACAATACAATGGTCACTGTAATCTCTTTGTCCATTGGATACAGGGATGTGTCTCTACATTACAGAAAAGATCATAGGTGGATTTGAAAGGGTGGGCGATGTCTTTCCCCAACTGCTCTTGTGGGTGGTATCCTCTGGATTCCCGCCGCATACATAAAATACAGTAAATACAGTTAATGTTCATATTCTACTTTTGTACATAACCCACGCAGGAACAAGCGATCTTTCTATAACTAACACCGGTATGTTACCCTCAAAATACCCTACAGCTGGATACTAGACATCACCTTCCAACCTTTATCTGACCCTTCCTATCATGCAAAGGCGAATCTCTCTGTCCAGGAACTGTTTAAACTATTAATACTCGCTGACATGGTCTAGGGAAACTATATCTACAATGTACACTATTTGGGTTAAATATGTAATGTTCTAATAACCCTCTATGCGCTCACAAACTCTACCGTAAATGCGCATACCACGCGCTAAGGCGCATGGCCGTGTAAAGCTCCGTTACGCAAATTGCGGATATGCGCACGCACGGCAGAGCGAGTGCACGCGCAGCGGGCATGTGCATGGGGATAGTACGTTAGGCATGCATTACAATATTTTTCGACTTTGACAACACCACAGTGGTGTGTGTTTAGTTTATGCTGCGCTGTGTGTCAGCGCATCTCGTTATTACCTCTTTATTCCAACTTTAGTGGCATTTGTATGAGTGAACACCGGAGCGCACTGGACTTCCGGTTTCCGAGAGTTGGAACGCAGTGCGTTCCACGGACCCCGCAACTCATTGTGTCAGGGATGTGTGTTGTCCTAGACACACCATCTTGTATATCCATTGGCTTATATAGTGGTTTAAGTGGTTGTACAGGTTTGGGTACATTTGGTACTTTCATTGTGTTGTGTGTGAGCACGGAGTAGGTTCTCTTTCCCGTACACACAGCCCACTTCCGGTCTTGGGGTATTTAAGGTCACCACACAAGCTTCCTTGCTGTGTGGCTGTAGAGGTCTCGTGGGTTAGATTTGATTCCCAGAGGTGAGTACTGAGTTGTCTTTGTGGCAAGGACTTCAATCCATATATGCTTCAGTCTGATTGTTATATGTGTTTACGTTACTTTATCAACAGTGATAACTTCAGTTGTCTGGTTTGCTCAATGGCTGAGAGTTTTATTAACTACAGTGTGAGTATTACTTTTTGTGTACACTTAATGGTGGAGTAGTCTATGCTTTTCTACTCACCAGCCATATATATATATATATATATATATATATTTATTTATTTTTTTGATTCACCATTGCAGAATTTTCATATGACCTTTGAACTATAAGCCGCACAGCCATGATACTGTCTGAATACGACACATTGATTTTTTGAGTAAGTGTATGATATTATTAATACATTGTCACCACGGTGTTGTTATTAAGTAGTCGCACTAAATCGTGTGTTATGAGTACTGTGTTCGACTATACAGAAGCCTATTGTGTTTCACACATATGGTTTTTTTTCCATCTCACGGTGAACCTGGTTAGAGATGTGGTACTGTTAAATTTCACCCTCACTGGGTGTGCATTTATTTTGATTGAGTGACTTCTGGGACCTGGGAGTCTATCTGTGTGTTTTTGTTTCTGTTTTTTTATATTTTACATTTATCTTTTATTTTTTAAATTTCTGCTTTTTTGTAGTAATCAATATGTGATGCTTTCAAATAATTTTGTATATACGGAAGCTTGTCTTGATAAAGATCCTAAACTGAGGATCGAAACGTCGACAACAATAAGCCTGACATCGACTGAAATAAAGCTATTGTGAAATGGAAGTTGCTGAAGATATTTTGATTGGACGAGTGCACCTCCACGTTGTTGGACTCTTTCTAGATATTGTGGGTCTACCCGCTGAGGGAGATCTCCACTAGGAACACCCCACTGTTGTTAATACTTCATATGCGAGTGCAGGACTTTTCGTGTTTTATATATATATATATATATATATATATATATATACACACACACATATATACACACACATTGGTGGCCAGTGGCTATATATACATTGGTGGCCAGTGGCCTAATACTGACAAATTTTGTTGTGAAGGCGCACACCTTTCCTCCTCAGTTTCACGGTGCAAATGGAGCTGGGTAGTGTCCGTGAATTGGCTATTAGACAATATCGCGCATGTCGTTCGTCGTCCGTCGTTCACGGCATACACACTGAATGATTGGGCAAACGACATGAGCGATATTGGCTAAATTGAGCTGCATGTCCGGAAGACCATGATGGTCGTTAATGATGCGTGGGAGCGTGCATAGTATACGGTATTGAGCATACACACTAGAAGATATTTTGAAAGCTATCGTTCAGAAAAAATGGTTTCTGAACAATATTTTTCAAAATATCTTCTAGTGTGTATGGGGCTTTAGGGTGTGCGCAGTGTGCACATTTGCAAAGACTAAATTGCTTTTTGAGGGCAACATTGAAAAGCACTGTGATCAAAAGTAATGAACTACTACATACATCAACTATAATAAGAAGACATTGACCATAATAAATAGTTACCTTGAGCCACATGTATAGTGCAGTGATGTGCAATATGGAGACGGTTACTCACACTTGCTGTAGATACTGTACAGACCAGCTCTGGAAACCTTGTG
This sequence comes from Pseudophryne corroboree, assembly GCF_028390025.1. NCBI lineage: Eukaryota > Metazoa > Chordata > Amphibia > Anura > Myobatrachidae > Pseudophryne > Pseudophryne corroboree. The sequence goes on from NC_086445.1 coordinate 214,934,254, forward strand.
GATTCTAGTCTTGAAAGATGGATCTTTAAACTTTTATGATTCCCAATAACAATACAGGTCAAGCACCAACCCACTGAATACTAGTTGCTTTGGAACTATAGTACAAGTGCACAGAGCTGGCTTTATAAATCTAGCATTTTAAATTACAGAAGCAGTTACAAACTTGACTTGTGGCCATTACCACAGGAAACAGAGACTGTAAATACCACACGTAAATGCCTAGAATGGATTGGGGTTGCCAAGTCCCTGAATGCCTTCCAAGCTGATTTTGAAGATAAGACACAACACTTGATTGAATTAAAATCTTTTAATGAGCCTTATACCTAAAGTTGAGTCTACTTTTTTAGGAGTAGACAATCACATATTTTTGGGGGGAGCTGGAGTTCTACCAGTATGGATTCCGAGTGGCTTTGATCCTCCTCACAGATGTGTCCCAAAAAAGAAAGATAGAAAACCTTCAATGGTGCAATATCTTTTATTTGCTGTGCTAAACATATAAAACAGGGATAAGGGTGGTCTCTCACCATATGAAGTGGTCTACGAAGTAGACAAAAACAGCAGGTTTAAAAGGTGTTCACATTCGGGCGTCCCCGGAACCGGCTGCTCAGCTCCACAGGTGATGTCCCAACCGTCTCCCTCACAATAAACAAGTCCTCCTGCCGACGCGTTTCGACACAACCAGTGTCTTCATCAAGGCATAAGGAGGTACTAACCTTCTAATCTATATATACCCATCACAATTTTCTAGAGGGTGAACCTATTTCCAGACATGGAACTACTATCCTCTAAAATTCCTATCCTAATACTAACAATTCATTCCGTTTTTAATCCAGTCCATATTTCATAGTAAGCCACAAACTCCCGCCAAAAGGGGAAAGTCCATCTCCTCTGGCCGCTAAGTTGCGCCGGCTGGAAATCGTCATTATAGCCGCGGCCGGAAATGCGTCATTCAGGCCGCGACCGGAAGTGCGTCATCCCCATCCTCCGCGATCCGCTACACCCGGAAGTTGCGGGTGCGTGGCTTCAAACGTCCCACCGGAGGTGTATCGTCCATCAGTCTCCTCTCTATTACTGAGAAGTCCAACTTTCTTAAACCATAATAGGTTTATAAACACCCCACGATAAAGGCATTTTGGTGAAGGGAATCACCTCAAAGGAAGGGGAAACGTTAAGATAGATTAAAAACCATTTAAATACAAAATACATCCTAATCCCTAAAAAGTCCAACAAAAGAGGTTTAGATATAAAAATACTTTAAAAATACTTTAAAAATACTTGTGAAATTAATTTTTTATTTTTATTTAAAATCAATGTCCTATATGATAATGATAAATTATATTCTTATAAAAACCACTTCAATTCAAAGTCTTTATTGAGTCCTTTGGGGGCAAGGGTACCGTGATTGTAAATCATATTCATTTCACTTCTGGCCAATTTGGACCCCAAGTCACTCCCCCTACTATCACCCTTAATGTGCTTAAGACCATAAAAATTCCTAATGTGGGCTGTATCACAGTGATGAATATTTTTAAAGTGCAAAGAAAGGGCATGTGTTTCTATACCTTTAGTGATGTTCCGTAGATGTTCCCCTAATCTCACTTTTAGGGGTCTACTGGTACGTCCGATATAAAATTTCCCACATGAGCACTCAATACAATAAACTACATTGGAAGTATGACAGGTGATCAAATCTGTTATTTTAACCTTTTTATTATTGATCATAACCTCTGTTATTTTCATACCAAATGTGTTTTTCACTTTCTTACACGCCATGCACAGCCCACATCTGTAAAAACCAGTAGATAAAACCTTAGGGCCTTTTGGGGATGCGGGACACAGGCTTCTTACTAATTTAGTTTTGAGGTTAGGGGCCCATCTAAATATACACAATGGATTTGAAGGTAAGTCATCCCCTATTACTGGATCCTTCTTTAACACTCGCCAGTGTTTCTTAAGGATCCGTTGGACCTTGGCGTGCTGTGAGGAAAAGTTCGTAATAAAAGCCCATTTAAATTTCTCTTCTTGCTTATCTTTTTCCTTGCCCCTTGGTTTGTTCAAAATGGTATTCCTGTCCAATTCAGAAATTTCTTGAAGAGCCCTTTCAGTCTTATCTTTATCATACCCACATTTATCAAAACACTCCACCATTTCTCCAGCCTGAATCTGAAAAATTTCCTTTTCTGAACAGTTTTTCCTTAGTCGTCTAAGGATCACCTGTCATACTTCCAATGTAGTTTATTGTATTGAGTGCTCATGTGGGAAATTTTATATCGGACGTACCAGTAGACCCCTAAAAGTGAGATTAGGGGAACATCTACGGAACATCACTAAAGGTATAGAAACACATGCCCTTTCTTTGCACTTTAAAAATATTCATCACTGTGATACAGCCCACATTAGGAATTTTTATGGTCTTAAGCACATTAAGGGTGATAGTAGGGGGAGTGACATGGGGTCCAAATTGGCCAGAAGTGAAATGAATATGATTTACAATCACGGTACCCTTGCCCCCAAAGGACTCAATAAAGACTTTTAATTGAAGTGGTTTTTATAAGAATATAATTTATCATTATCATATAGGACATTGATTTTAATAAAAAAAAAATTTAATTTCACAAGTATTTTTAAAGTACACTGCTCAAAAAAATAAAGGGAACACTTAAACAACACATCCTAGATCTGAATGAATGAAATATTCTTATTAAATACTTTGTTCTTTACATAGCTGAATGTGCTGACAACAAAATCACACAAAAATTATCAATGGAAATCAAATTTATTAACCCATGTAGGTCTGGATTTGGAGTCACCCTCAAAACTAAAGTGGAAAAACACACTACAGGCTGATCCAACTTTGATGTAATGTCCTTAAAACAAGTCAAAATGAGGCTCAGTAGTGTCTGTGGCCTCCACGTGCCTGTATGACCTCCCTACAACCCACACAAGTGGCTCAGGTAGTGCAGCTCATCCAGGATGGCACATCAATGCGAGCTGTGGCAAGAAGGTTTACTGTGTCTGTCAGCGTAGTGTCCAGAGCATGAAGGCGCTACCAGGAGACAGGCCAGTACATCAGGAGACGTGGAGGAGGCCGTAGGAGGGCAAGAACCCAGCAGCAGGACCGCTACCTCCGCCTTTGTGCAAGGAGGAACAGGAGGAGCACTGCCAGAGCCCTGCAAAATGACCTCCAGCAAGCCACAAATGTGCATGTGTCTACTCAAACGATCAGAAACAGACTCCATGAGGGTGCTATGAGGGCCCGACGCCCACAGGTGGGGGTTGTGCTTACAGCCCAACACCGTGCAGGACGTTTGGCATTTGCCAGAGAACACCAAGATTGGCAAATTCGCCACTGGCGCCCTGTGCTCTTCACAGATGAAAGCAAGTTCTCACTGAGTACATGTGACAGACGTCACAGAGTCTGGAGACACCAAGGAGAACGTTCTGCTGCCTGCAACATCCTCCAGCATGACCGGTTTGGTAGTGGGTCAGTAATGGTGTGGGGTGGCATTTCTTTGGGGGGCCGCACAGCCCTCCATGTGCTCGCCAGAGGTAGCCTGACTGCCATTAGGTACTGAGATGAGATCCTCAGACCCCTTGTGAGACCATATGCTGGTGCGGTTGGCCCTGGGTTCTTCCTAATGCAAGACAATTCTAGACCTCATGTGGCATTGATGCTATGGACTGGCCCGCCCGTTCCCCAGACCTGAATCCAATTGAGCACATCTGGGACATCATGTCTCGCTCCATCCACCAATGCCACATTGCACCACAGACTGTCCAGGAGTTGGCGGATGCTTTAGTCCAGGTCTGGGAGAAGATCCCTCAGGAGACCATCCGCCACCTCATCAGAAGCATGCCCAGGTGTTGTAGGGAGGTCATACAGGCACGAGGAGGCCACAGACACTACTGAGCCTCATTTTGACTTGTTTTAAGGACATTACATCAAAGTTGGATCAGCCTGTAGTGTGTTTTTCCACTTTAATTTTGAGGGTGACTCCAAATCCAGACCTCCATGGGTTAATAAATTTGATTTCCATTGATAATTTTTGTGTGATTTTGTTGTCAGCACATTCAACTATGTAAAGAACAAAGTATTTAATAAGAATATTTCATTCATTCAGATCTAGGATGTGTTATTTTAGTGTTCCCTTTATTTTTTTGAGCAGTGTATTTTTAAAGTATTTTTATATCTAAACCTCTATTGTTGGACTTTTTAGGGATTAGGATGTATTTTGTATTTAAATGGTTTTTAATCTATCTTAACGTTTCCCCTTCCTTTGAGGTGATTCCCTTCACCAAAATGCCTTTATCGTGGGGTGTTTATAAACCTATTATGGTTTAAGAAAGTTGGACTTCTCAGTAATAGAGAGGAGACTGATGGACGATACACCTCCGGTGGAACGTTTGAAGCCACGCACCCGCAACTTCCGGGTGTAGCGGATCGCGGAGGATGGGGATGACGCACTTCCGGTCGCGGGCCGAATGACGCATTTCCGGCCGCGGCTATAATGACGATTTCCGGCCGGCGCAACTTAGCGGCCAGAGGAGATGGACTTTCCCCTTTTGGCGGGAGTTTGTGGCTTACTATGAAATATGGACTGGATTAAAAACGGAATGAATTGTTAGTATTAGGATAGGAATTTTAGAGGATAGTAGTTCCATGTCTGGAAATAGGTTCACCCTCTAGAAAATTGTGATGGGTATATATAGATTAGAAGGTTAGTACCTCCTTATGCCTTGATGAAGACACTGGTTGTGTCGAAACGCGTCGGCAGGAGGACATGTTTATTGTGAGGGAGACGGTTGGGACATCACCTGTGGAGCTGAGCAGCCGGTTCCGGGGACGCCCGAATGTGAACACCTTTTAAACCTGCTGTTTTTGTCTACTTCGTAGACCACTTCATATGGTGAGAGACCACCCTTATCCCTGTTTTATATGTTTAGCACAGCAAATAAGAGATATTGCACCATTGGAGGTTTTCTATCTTTCTTTTTAGGGACACATCTGTGGAGAGGAGGATCAAAGCCACTCGGAATCCATACTGGTAGAACTCCAGCTCCCCCCAAAAATGTGTGATTGTCTACTCCTAAAAAAGTAGACTCAACTTTAGGTATAAGGCTCATTAAAAGATTTTAATTGAATCAGCTCTATACATATGTGTGATACACTATGAATGTTTATTTATGTTTTTCTTTGAGCGCCTCTGGATTCTAATGGCATTTCTCTGACCATATAGATTTCTGGAGTGTGGGGTGACACTTCTTTGTCCATTTCCTGAAATCAGAGGCAGCCATCATTGGCGCACGGTATCTTATCATTATTATTTTTTGCTACAACACTTGATTGGCTGTCCAGCTGTTAACTAGACAGACAGACCTTTTTTAGCTCACTGCATTCCCAGTGCACTTTGGAGTCGCAGTCAGGTCATCTGTTTACCTCTTAATCTCCCATTGACTATGCTGGATCGAGACAGGAACGAGGGTACAGGTAAATATGAAGTTAGTATTTTTTTTAAGGATGGCAATAATTTTTTTCATACAAAAGAGGTAAATAATATATTTAAAAAATATATGGTGAGATTTGTATTTAGATTTCATGATAAGGGGGCACAATTTTAATATTTAAATGACTAGGGTCACCGATTTATTATATACTAGTTCTTCACACGGGAGTTTCTGATTTTCACGGGTTGATAAATCTCTAGAGTAAATTTAAAACATCTTTATGTAAGTAAATAGAAATCCATGGTTCTTGGCATTACCCGAGGAGCACCCGTAGCAGATACAGTGAAAAGTGACAGGACCATTTTTGTAGTTTATTACATTCTACACACTGGAGGTGCAATGCAAATTTTGATCCGATTTTGTCCGTTTGGGTGTTCACGCAACCCAAGCCACGCATCAATAATTACGTCATTATGTCAACCCCTTTTCATCCCCGTAGGGGAGATTTGTTAAAATTGTAATTACGTAGTTTTCCTATTTCCCACCTGAAGAATACCTATGTTACATTTCAGCTTCCTAACATATCGGGAAGTAAGAGAAATAGTGATGAGTCAATGAGTGAGTGAGTAAGTGAGGACTTCCGCATTTATATATATATATATATATATATATATATACATATAGATCTCCTGCATGGAAATCTTAACTCAATACGCCCATCTTCAAGTTTAAGTTCAACCCAACCCCTAAAAGAATAAGCGTGAAGATCCATAGCCTATATGTTAACAGACAGTCTGTCACAACTGAGGGCTGGTGTCGGTAGTGGGAAGCCTCAGTTGTAGGGGCTGATGGGTACCTGAATTTAGGAGGTGAGATGGGACTCCTAGACATGCGCAGGATCAGTAGTACCAAGCCCGAAGGCGTGACCACGACAACAGGAAGTGACTTTAAGGGTGTTTATTAAAATAAGATTTTACTCACCGGTAAATCTATTTCTCGTAGTCCGTAGTGGATGCTGGGACTCCGTAAGGACCATGGGGAATAGCGGCTCCGCAGGAGACTGGGCACAACTAAGAAAGCTTTAGGACTAACTGGTGTGCACTGGCTCCTCCCACTATGACCCTCCTCCAGACCTCAGTTAGGATACTGTGCCCGGAAGAGCTGACACAATAAGGAAGGATTTTGAATCCCGGGTAAGACTCATACCAGCCACACCAATCACACCGTATAACTCGTGATATTATACCCAGTTAACGGTATGAACATAACAGAGCCTCTCAACAGATGGCTCAACAATAACCCTTTAGTTAACAATAACTATATACAAGCATTGCAGACAGTCCGCACTTGGGACGGGCGCCCAGCATCCACTACGGACTACGAGAAATAGATTTACCGGTGAGTAAAATCTTATTTTCTCTAACGTCCTAAGTGGATGCTGGGACTCCGTAAGGACCATGGGGATTATACCAAAGCTCCCAAACGGGCGGGAGAGTGCGGATGACTCTGCAGCACCGAATGAGAGAACTCAAGGTCCTCCTCAGCCAGGGTATCAAATTTGTAGAATTTGGCAAACGTGTTTGCCCCTGACCAAGTAGCTGCTCGGCAAAGTTGTAAAGCCGAGACCCCTCGGGCAGCCGCCCAAGAAGAGCCCACCTTCCTCGTGGAATGGGCTTTTACAGATTTAGGCTGCGGCAGTCCAGACGCAGAATGCGCAAGCTGAATTGAGCTACAAATCCAGCGAGCAATAGTCTGCTTCGAAGCAGGAGCACCCAGTTTGTTGGGTGCATACAGGATAAATAGCGAGTCAGTCTTCCTGACTCCAGCCGTCCTGGAAACATATACTTTTCAGGGCCCTGACTACGTCCAGTAACTTGGAATCCTCCAAGTCCCAAGTAGCCGCAGGCACCACAATAGGTTGGTTCACATGAAAAACTGATACCACCTTAGGAAGGAATTGGGAACGAGTCCTCAATTCCGCCTTATCCATATAAAATACAGATAAGGGCTTTTGTATGACAAAGCCGCCAATTCTGATACACGCCTGGCCGATGCCACGGCCCACAGCATGACCACTTTCCACATGAGGTATTGTAGCTCCACGGTTTTAAGTGGCTCAACCCAATGCGACTTCAGGAAATCCAACACCACGTTGTGATCCCACGGTGCCACTTGAGGCACAAACGGGGGCTGACTATGCAGCACTCCCTTAACAAAAGTCCGAACTTCAGGCAGTGAAGCCAGTTCTATTTTGGAAGAAAATCGATAGAGCCGAAATCTGGACCTTCATGGAACCCAATTTTAGGCCCATAGTCACCTCTGACTGTAGGAAGTGCAGAAATCGACCTAGCTGAAATTTCTCCTATGGGGCCTTCCTGGCCTCACAGCACGCAACATATTTCCACCATATGCGGTGATAATGGTTTGCGTTCACTTCTGTCCTAGCTTTAAATAGCGTAGGAATAACTTCCTCCGGAATGCCCTTTTCCTTCAGGATCCGGCGTTCAACCGCAATGCCGTCAAACGCAGCCGCGGTACATCTTGGAACAGACAGTCCCCCTGCTGCAGCAGGCCCTGTCTGAGCGGCAGAGGCCATGGGTCCTCTGAGATCATTTCTTGGAGTTCTGGTTACCAAGCTCTTCTTGGCCAATCCGGAACAATGAGTATAGTTCTTACTCCTCTCCTTCTTATTATTCTCATTACCCTGGGTAAGAGAGGCAGAGAAGGGAACACATACACCGACTGGTACACCCATGGTGTTACCAGAGCGTCCACAGCTATTGCCTGAGGGTCCCTTGACCTGGCGCAATATCTTTGTAGCTTTTTGTTGAGGCGGGACGCCATCATGTCCACCTGTGGCCTTTCCCAACGGTGTACAATCATTTGGAAAACTTCTGGATGAAGTCCCCACTCTCCCGGGTGGAGGTCGTGTCTTCTGAGAAAGTCTGCTTCTCTGTTGTCCACTCCGGGAATGAACACTGCTGACAGTGCTAACACATGATTTTCCGCCCATCGGAGAATCCTTGTGGCTTCTGCCATCGCCATCCTGCTTCTTGTGCTGCCCTGTCGGTTTACATGAGCAACCGCCGTGATGTTGTCTGACTGGATCAGCACCGGCCGGTGTTGAAGCAGGGGTCTAGCCCGACTTAGGGCATTGTAGATGGCCCTTAGTTCCAGAATATTTATGTGTAGGGAAGTCTCCTGACTTTTCCATAGCCTTGGAAGTTTCTTCCCTGTGTGACTGCCCCCCAGCCTCGAAGGCTGGCATCCGTGGTCACCAGGACCCAGTCCTGTATGCCAAATCTGCGGCTGTTAGGCGCCGGGGTCCGCATGTCCGCGCGGCCCGGTGCCTAGCAACTAGGGACGCCGTGCGCGTTCAGCCGCCGGCTCCCTAGCAACGCTAGACGCCAGGCGCGCTGAGCCGCACGGACCCTAGCAACGGGGACGCCACGGGCGGACCGCGTTCCCCGTTGCAGGGCCTAATTAACAAGCACACACACTTGTCCTCTGGCCGTGCAGCAAGGCAGCTGCACGGCATTTATTCCCAATCAGGCTCTAAGCAGCTGATTGGAGGAGTCCCTGTTTAATACCTTCCCAGTGCTTCTCACAGACGCCGGTAATAGCTTCCTGCATGCTGCTTTGGTTTGCTGAGAGTCTGTTCCAGTCCTGCTGTATACGGTCATTCCTGTCCTCAGAAGTCCTGTATTCGGGAGTTGTCATCTCATCCCTGGAAGTCGTTTGGTCCCCAGTAGTCCTGACTGATCACCTTTAATATCGAGTGGTGTTTCGTGAGTTGCGGCTCTGCCGTGTGTTGCGGCTCAGCCGCTTTATCTTTATAATATTCTGTTCTTGGAGCATTTGCGGAGGGTTCCGCTTCCACAAGTCCTCTCTGGAACTCGGCGGTGCCGGGTAGGAGAAGTGGACAAGTGGATATTTTGGTTGTCCTTTTCCCTGGCGGTGTTTCCGCACATATTCTAGTTTTAAATTAGGTTGTAGCCCCTGGCCTGGTTGTTTAGTCAGAGGGCCCCTTGTTATCACCCTGTCTCGGATTTCCCTTTGTCTCTCATTAAGACCTGGGGGGGCATCGGAGTTGGGCAGACATAATCCGCCCTTCAAACGCGGCTGCCATGGGCTCAAGCAACCATAGTCTCGCAGGGGATTTCTGACAGCACGGGTGAGACAACGGAGTTAGGGCGCCAGGGGCTATTTTCCATTCCCGCTCCCTTCCCCAGCGTTTCGTTCCAGTGCTCCGGTCCTCGCAAAAAGATCTCCTCTGACCAGAGTGCTGGAATCATTACATTATTACCGGCCATACCAAAAAATTTAAATTAAACAGGGCTTTAATTTTCCCCTCTCATTTAGTTTTTGTTAAAAAATTTTGGCCTCATGAATCCGACAGGTTTAGGGCCAAACCCTGGCCAGCTCTTAGTCAATCAGATTCAAGAACTTACTCAGATGGTTCAGGATCTTTCTCTTCGGGTGAGGTCGCAGGAAGATCTTTTGCGAGCCTCCCCAAAGGTAGTCCCTGAACCAAAGATGCATTTGCCTGACTGTTTTTCTGGCGATAGAAAATAATTTTTTAATTTTAAAGAATCCTGTAAACTTTATTTCCGTTTAAGACCTACTTCCTCTGGTTCTGAATCGCAGCGGGTTGGGATTATTATTTCTTTACTCCAGGGGGATCCTCAGACCTGGGCATTCGGTTTAAGGGCAGAGGATCCTGCGTTGTTGTCAGTAGACGCTTTCTTTAAGTCTTTAGGGCTTTTGTATGATGACCCAGATAGAGAGGCGTCCGCTGAAAGTCAGCTGCGCGCTCTCAAACAAGGAAGAAATCCTGCAGAGGTTTATTGTACTGAGTTTCGCCGTTGGTCGAACGACTGTGGCTGGAATGACCCAGCCCTGCGCAGTCAGTTTCGCCTCGGCTTATCAGAGTCTATTAAAGACAGTCTCCTCCAGTACCCCGCTCCTGAGACTCTCGATAAACTCATGGAGCTTTCTATTAAGATTGATCGTCGTCTCAGAGAGCGGAGGGCTGAAAGAGGAACACCTGTAAGGTCAAGTCCTGGTGTTTATTCCATTCCAGAAGACGTAGAGGAGCCCATGCAGATGGGTCTCTCCCGGCTGTCTCCTGAGGAAAGGTCCAGAAGGCAAAATTCCAGTCTTTGTTTGTACTGTGGTGGTAAGGGACATTTTGCTCGTAACTGTCCGAACAAGTCGGGAAACGCTTTGACCAGGCGAATTGTGAGGGGGTTCACCTAGGTCTGCAGCTTATCTCCTCAAATAACTCTCTTTTAGTCCCAGTTAAGGTTTCCTTTGGCAGCCTCAGTTCTTTGGTGTCGGCTTTTGTTGACAGTGGAGCTGCAGGAAACTTTATGGATTTAACTTGGGCTAAGGCCTTAGGCATTCCTCAGTTACCATTGGGTAGGTGTGTCACCATGCATGGCTTAGATGGGAGTCCGCTTTCCAACGGGGTTATTACTCACCGTACACCTCCCGTAGTACTTACAGTAGGAGCTTTACATTCCGAAAATATCAAGTTCTATCTAACACATTGCCCAGCAGTTCCAGTTGTTCTGGGTCACCCTTGGCTGGCCTTTCATAATCCCACCATTGATTGGCGGTCCGGGGAGATTTCACAATGGGGTACTTTTTGTGCTAAGGAATGTATTTCGTTTCCAGTTAGAGTAGCAGTTATCATTCCAGAACTCATTCCTGTGGAATACCAGGAGTTTGCCGATGTATTCTCCAAAGGCAATGCGGACATTCTGCCTCCCCATCGGACTTATGATTGTGCTATTGAACTAGTTCCTGGTGCCGCATTGCCAAAGGGGAGATTATATGCATTGTCCGGGCCAGAAACTTCGGCTATGAATGACTATGTTCAGGAGAGCTTACAGAAAGGTTTTATTAGACCATCAAAATCCCCTTTAAGTGCTGGTTTTTTCTTTGTGGAGAAAAAGGATGGCTCGCTTAGACCATGCATAGATTGTAGAGCCCTGAATAAGATCTCAGTCAAAAACACCTATCCTTTGCCGTTGATTTCTGTACTCTTTGATCAGTTACGTTCTGCTGTGATTTTTTCTAAAATTGACCTGAGAGGAGCTTACAACCTCATCCGAATTAAATCTGGAGATGAGTGGAAGACGGCTTTCAGTACTCAGTCGGGTCACTACGAATACCTGGTGATGCCGTTCGGCCTGTCTAATGCTCCAGCAGTTTTTCAAGACCTCATTAATGATGTGCTCCGTGACTTCCTAGGGAAATTCGTGGTCGTTTATTTAGACGACATCTTGATTTTTTCTGAATCGATGGAACAACATATCACCCAGGTGCGTCTGGTTCTTCAAAAGTTACGTGAGAATCATTTATATGCCAAGCTGGAGAAGTGTGAATTTCACGTCACGAAAGTATCTTTTTTAGGGTACATAATTTCCCCTCAGGGATTTTCCATGGAACCTAAGAAGCTTCAGGCCATCCTTAATTGGGCGCAACCCACCAATTTAAAAGCAATTCAGCGCTTTTTAGGGTTTGCAAATTATTATAGGAGGTTCATTCATTCTTTTTCTGACCTGGTTGCTCCCATTGTGGCTCTGACAAAGAAAGGAGCAGATCCTACCAACTGGTCGCATGAAGCTGAGTTGTCCTTCCGGGCCCTGAAACAAGCCTTTGTCTCAGCTCCAGTCCTCAGACATCCTAATCCGGAATTGCCCTTTGTTGTGGAGGTTGATGCCTCAGAGGTTGGAGTGGGGGCTGTCCTTTCTCAAAAGGATCCGGTGTCTTTGGACTTACATCCTTGTGCCTTTATGTCCAGGAAGTTCTCCTCCGCTGAATCCAATTATGACGTTGGTAATCGGGAGTTACTGGCGGTAAAGTGGGCTTCTGAGGAGTTGAGGCATTGGCTGGAAGGAGCAAAGCATACTATTTCGGTATTGACTGATCATAAGAACCTGCAATACATTGAATCAGCTAAACGGCTTAATGCCCGGCAGGCACGTTGGGCATTATTTTTTACTCGTTTCAAATTTATAATCACTTTCAGGCCTGGTTTCAAGAATACTAAAGCTGATGCCCTGTCACGTAGTTTTCTTCCGGTTCACAATAACAATCCTGTTACCCCAATACTTCCATCTTCGGTCATCCGGACAGGCCTCACACAGGATTTATTTACCCAGTTAAACCAGCTTCAACACCAAGCTCCTAGATTTACTCCTGCTGGTCGTCTTTACGTTCCTGAATTTTTGAGAGCTACTGTTTTAACTGAATTCCATGACAACAAGGTTTCAGGGCATCCGGGAATCACTAAGACATTGGAGTTAGTCTCTCGCTCAGTATGGTGGCCTAGTATATCTAAAGACGTTAGGGAATTTGTTTTTTCATGTCAGGTTTGTGCACAGCATAAGGTTCCCCGTTCCTTGCCTATCGGGCAACTCATGCCCTTAAGTGTCCCTCTCAGGCCATGGTCTCATATTTCCTTGGATTTTGTGGTTGACCTTCCCCTTTCAGCCGGATTCCGAGTCATATGGGTGGTAGTGGACCGTTTTAGTAAAATGGCTCATTTTATTGCTCTTCCCCGATTGCCTTCTGCTCAAGGGTTGGCAATTTTGTTCCTCCGCCATGTGTTTAGGCTTCATGGGTTACCCACTGATATTGTTTCTGATCGGGGTCCACAATTCATAGCACAATTCTGGAGATGTTTTTGTGCTTCATTAAAGATGAAACTGTCATTAACATCCGGTTATCACCCACAATCCAACGGGCAAACCGAATGAGTTAACCAGTCATTAAAACAATATCTGCGCTTGTATTCAGCCAAATTCCAGAATGATTGGTCCGAGTTTCTTCCTCTGGCTGAATTTGCTTACAATAATTCCTGTCATTCCTCCACTAAAGAGTCTCCATTCTTTTCAGTTTTTGGTTTTCACCCCAGAGCTAATTCTTTTTTTCATCATTCTCCAGTCTCCTCGCTGGCATTGACCTCCCATCTCAGAGCAATTTGGAAAAAAGTGCACCTTGCTCTTAGAAAAGCGGCCTTTCGAGAAAAGAAATTTTCTGACAGGCTCCGACGTCCTTGCACTTTTAAGGTGGGAGATAAGGTGTGGTTGTCAACTCGCAACATCAGGCTTCGACAATCCTCGGCTAGACTGGGACCCAAATTTATTGGACCATTTCTTATTATTAAAAGAGTCAACCCAGTTGCCTTTCGGCTACGTTTACCAAGATCTCTCAAGATTGGAAATACGTTTCATTGTTCCCTGTTGAAACAATACGTTTCTTCCAGTAGATTTCCTCGGAGGATCTCTCAGGGTAGATCTCCAGTGGATGTACAGGGACAACAGGAGTTCTTGGTAGAGAAAGTTCTTGATTCCAAATTGTCCCGGGGTCGGCTTTATTTTTTAGTTCACTGGAAAGGCTATGGTCCAGAGGAAAGGTCTTGGGTCCTAGATAAGGATCTTCATGCCCCTAGGCTCAAGAGGGCATTTTTTTGGGAATTTCCTCAGAAGCCTGGCTTTAGGGGTTCCTTGACCCCTCCTCAAGAGGGGGGTACTGTTAGGCGCCGGGGTCCGCATGTCCGCGCGGCCCGGCGCCTAGCAACTAGGGACGCCGTGCGCGTTCAGCCGCCGGCTCCCTAGCAACGCTAGACGCCGGGCGCGCTGAGCCGCACGGACCCTAGCAACGGGGACGCCACGGGCGGACCGCGTTCCCCGTTGCAGGGCCTAATTAACAAGCACACACACTTGTCCTCTGGCCGTGCAGCAAGGCAGCTGCATGGCATTTATTCCCAATCAGGCTCTAAGCAGCTGATTGGAGGATTCCCTGTTTAATACCTTCCCAGTGCTTCTCACAGACGCCGGTAATAGCTTCCTGCATGCTGCTTTGGTTTGCTGAGAGTCTGTTCCAGTCCTGCTGTATACGGTCATTCCTGTCCTCAGAAGTCCTGTATTCGGGAGTTGTCATCTCATCCCTGGAAGTCGTTTGGTCCCCAGTAGTCCTGACTGATCACCTTTAATATCGAGTTATGTTTCGTGAGTTGCGGCTCTGCCGTGTGTTGCGGCTCAGCCGCTTTATCTTTATAATATTCTGTTCTTGGAGCATTTGCAGAGGGTTCCGCTTCCACAAGTCCTCTCTGGAACTCGGCGTTGCCGGGTAGGAGAAGTGGACAAGTGGATATTTTGGTTGTCCTTTTCCCTGGCGGTGTTTCCGCACATATTCTAGTTTTAAATTAGGTTGTAGCCCCTGGCCTGGTTGTTTAGTCAGAGGGCCCCTTGTTATCACCCTGTCTCGGATTTCCCTTTGTCTCTCATTAAGACCTGGGGGGGCATCGGAGTTGGGCAGACATAATCCGCCCTTCAAACGCGGCTGCCATGGGCTCAAGCAACCATAGTCTCGCAGGGGATTTCTGACAGCACGGGTGAGACAACGGAGTTAGGGCGCCAGGGGCTATTTTCCATTCCCGCTCCCTTCCCCAGCGTTTCGTTCCAGTGCTCCGGTCCTCACAAAAAGATCTCCTCTGACCAGAGTGCTGGAATCATAACAGCGGCCCCCTAGAAGATGAGCACTCTGCAGCCACCACAACCGCGACACCCTGGCCCTTGGAGACAGGGTTATCCGCCGATGCATCTGAAGAAGCGACCCGGACCACTTGTCCAACAGATCCCACTGGAAAATCCTTGCATGGGACCTGGCGAATGGAATTTCTTCGTAAGAAGCTACCATCCTACCCAGGGCTCGCGTGCATTGATGCACCGACACCTGTATACGTATTAGGAGGTCTCTGTCTAGAGACGACAACTCCTTGGACTTCTCCTCCGGGAGAAACCCTTTTTATCCTGTTCTGTGTCCAGAACCATACCCAGGAACAGTAGACGCGTCGTAGGAACCAGCTGCGACTTTGGAATATTCAGAATCCAGCCGTGCTGTTGTAGCACTTCCCGAGATAGTGCTACTCCGCCGAACAACTGCTCCCTGGACCTCGCCTTTATAAGGAGATCGTCCAAGTACGGGATAATTATTTCGGCCATTACCTTGGTAAATACCTCGGTGCCGGGGACAGACCAACGGCAACGTCTGGAATTGGTAATGACAAACCTGTACCACAATTTTGAGGTACTCCTGGTGAAGAGGGTAAATAGGGACATGCAGGTAAGCATCCTTGATGTCCAGTGATACCATGAAATTCTCCAGGCTTGCAATAATCGCCCTGAGCGATTCCATTTTGAACTTGAACCTTCGTATATAAGTGTTCAAGGCTTTCAATTTTAGAATGGGTCTCACCGAACCGTCTGGTTTCGGTACCTCAACATTTTGGAATAGTAACCCCGGCCTTGTTGAAAGAGGGGTACCTTGATTTCACCTGCAGGAAGTACAGCTTGTGAATTGCCGCCAGTACTACCCTTCTCCGAGGGCAGCAGGCAAGGCTGATGTGAGGTAACGGCGAGGGGGAGTCACCTCGAACTCCAGCCTGTATCCCTGTGATACTATTTGCAGAACCTAGGGAATGGGATCCACCTGTTGGCAAGCCCACTGATCCCTGAAGTTCCCGAGACGCGCCCCTACCGCACCTGTCTCCACCTGTGGAGTCCCAACGTCATGCGGTGGACTCAGAGGAAAGCGGGGGAAGATTTTTGATCCTGGGAACTGGCTGCTGGTGCAGCTTTTTCCTTCTTCCCTTGTCTCTGTGCAGAAAAGGAAGCGCCTTTGACCCGCTTGCTTTTCTGAAGCCGAAAGGACTGTACCTGAAAATACAGTGCTTTCTTAGGCTGTGAGGAAAGTGGAAACCTGAGGTAAAAAATTTTCTTCCCAGCTGTTGCTATGGATACGAGGTCCCAGAGACCATCCCCAAACAATTCCTCACCCTTATAAGGCAGAATCACCATGTGCCTTTTATAGGCAGCATCACCTGTCCACTGCCGGGTTTCTAATACCTTCCTGGCAGAATGAACATTGCATTAATTTTGGATGCCAGCCGGCAAATATCCCTCTGTGCATCCTTTATATCTAAGACGACGTCTTTTATATGCTCTATGTTAGCAAACTATTATGTCTTAGAGTATTAATATTATCTGACTGGGTATCAGACCACGCTGCAGCAGCACTATTTATGCTGAGGCAATTGCAGTATTTAACCTGAGTGTGTATATACAGACTTCAGGATAGCCTCCTGCTTTTTATCAGCAGGCTCCTTCAAGGTGGCCGTATCCTAAGACGGCAGTGCCACCTTTTTTGACAAACGTGTGAGCGCCTTATCCACCCTAAGGGATATCTCCCAACGTGACCTATCCTCTGGCGGGAAAGGGTACGCCATCAGTAACTTTTTAGAAATTACCAGTTTCTTATCGGGGGAACCCACGCTACTTTACACACTTCATTCATTCATCTGATAGGGGAACAAAACACTGGCTGCTTTTTCTCCCCAAAAATAAAACCCCTTTTATGTGGTACTTGGGTTCATGTCAGAAATGCGTAACACATTTTTCATTGCCGAGATCATGTAACGGATGTTCCTAGTGGATTGTGTATATGTCTCAACCTCGTCGACACTGGAGTCAGACTCCGTGTCGACATCTGTGTCTGCCATCTGAGGTAACGGGCGCTTTTTTGAGCCCCTGATGGCCTTTGAGACGCCGGGGCAGGCGCGGGCTGAGAAGCCGGCTGTCCCACAGCTGTTTTACGTCATCCAGCCTTCTATGTAAGGAGTTGACATTGTCGGTTAATACCTTCCACATATCCATCCACTCTGGTGTCGGCCCCACAGGGGGCGACATCCCATTTATCGGCCTCTGCTCCACCTCCACGTAACCTTCCTCATCCCACATGTCGACACAGCCGTACCGACACACAGCACACACACAGGGAATGCTCTGACTGAGGACAGGACCCCACAAAGTCCTTTGGGGAGACAGAGAGAGAGTATGCCAGCACACACCAGAGCGCTATATAATGCAGGGATTAACACTATAACTGAGTGATTTTTCCCCCAATAGCTGCTTGTATAAACAATATTGCGCCTAAATTTAGTGCCCCCCCTCTCTTTTTAACCCTTTGAGCCTGAAAACTACAGGGGAGAGCCTGGGGAGCTGTCTTCCAGCTGCACTGTGAAGAGAAAATGGCGCCAGTGTGCTGAGGGAGATAGCTCCGCCCCTTTTTCGCAGACTTTTCTCCCGCTTTTTAATGAATTCTGGCAGGGGTATTTATCACATATATAGCCTCTGGGGCTATATATTGTGATATATTTGCCAGCCAAGGTGTTTTTATTGCTGCTCAGGGCGCCCCCCCCCCCCCAGCGCCCTGCACCCTCAGTGACCGGAGTGTGAAGTGTGTATGAGGAGCAATGGCGCACAGCTGCAGTGCTGTGCGCTACCTTGGTGAAGACTGATGTCTTCTGCCGCCGATTTTCCGGACTCTTCTTGCTTCTGGCTCTGTAAGGGGGCCGGCGGCGCGGCTCCGGGACCGAACATCAATGGCCGGTTCCATGCGGTCGATCCCTCTGGAGCTAATGGTGTCCAGTAGCCTAAGAAGCCCAAGCTACCACCAGTTAGGTAGGTTCGCTTCTTCTCCCCTTAGTCCCTCGCTGCAGTGAGTCTGTTGCCAGCAGATCTCACTGTAAAATAAAAAACCTAAAATATACTTTCTTTCTAGGAGCTCAGGAGAGCCCCTAGTGTGCATCCAGCTCAGCCGGGCACAAGAATCTAACTGAGGTCTGGAGGAGGGTCATAGTGGGAGGAGCCAGTGCACACCAGTTAGTCCTAAAGCTTTCTTAGTTGTGCCCAGTCTCCTGCGGAGCCGCTATTCCCCATGGTCCTTACGGAGTCCCAGCATCCACTTAGGACGTTAAAGAAATAATAAAAGTCATAGAAAGTGCAACAAAACAATAACTGGTAAAGAGAAAGTCTCTGAGTTCCTACTGGTTTGAGACCAGTAACTGGAGCATAAGTTTATAATGCCTTGTGATGCTTAAGAGCACAGGTAGAGCAATAGGTTATGCTGGGGATCTCAGGTGAAGCATTAAGTGATGCTGGGGATCGTAGATAAGCACTCAAGTGATGCTAGGGATCGCAGGTGTATCACTCCACTATGAGAGTTACTGAAGGTAATGGAAACAGAGAACCGTTGGAGAGTGGCTGCTGGAAGCCGGGGTAGACATTCTGCTAATACTGGGTGCAGAAGCAATGGAGACAGGTAGCACCACAGAACACAACCCCAGGAGAGTTGGAGCTGCACTGCAGAGGGTAGACACAGAGGAGTCAGGCTGAACCGGAGAGAGCATTCACAGGAGAGTCTTTACTGAACTGCAGATCTCCAGACGGACAATTGAAGCACTGACAATTTCCTGGGTGCTGGGACAGGATATTTATACCTGCAGAGTAACAGGGATTGGCTGACAATTATGCACAGGCGCAGCAGCGCTGCGGATTGGTGAGAAGAGCAACATGGGATTCTGTCCAAGATGGCTGCGCCCATGACCGAGTTTGAAGGGGAAAAGATGATCTTGAAGAACCATGTGCCAAACAGTAATGGCGGCAAGGGCCGCAGCAGCAGAGGCTCCACGCACACCCACACAAGCACAGCGGCCACAGGGATGACAACAGGGGCCGCAGCACATGGAGGACGCGGCACTCAGCTTTCATGAGGGTAGACCACAGGCGCGGCGGTGACGGCTGCGACGGGGCTGAGAGCGCCATACCACAGTTAAGTGAGCACACTGAGAAGGCCGCTGAGCCAGCGCTGCGGGCAATACCAAAAGAGTTGTAAGGAACACATAGTTATAACCTGGCCCTGGCACGCTGAGCCAATCTCAGGAGACACCTAACAGGTAGGAAATGGCGTTCAGTTACCCGGATCGTGACACAGTCTAAGGAACATAAAAAAGTAAAATTACCCTAAGGTTATTAGCTCCTGGCGCTTGATCGGGAGGTTCTACACAGCTGCTTAAACAAAAAGAGGGGTTGGTCAGACCCCAATTGGATACAAAAGCAATAAAATATGTAGCGCTTATTGGTCACATATGAGAAGAGCAGATCATTAAAACACACATTTCTCTGACGTCCTAAGTGGATGCTGGGACTCCGTAAGGACCATGGGGATTAGCAGCTCCGCAGGAGACTGGGCACAACCAAAGAAAGCTTTAGGACTACCTGGTGTGCACTGGCTCCTCCCACTAAGACCCTCCTCCAGACCTCAGTTAGATTCTTGTGCCCGGCTGAGCTGGATGCACACTAGGGGCTCTCCTGAGCTCCTAGAAAGAAAGTATATTTTAGGTTTTTTATTTTACAGTGAGATCTGCTGGCAACAGACTCACTGCAGCGAGGGACTAAGGGGAGAAGAAGCGAACCAACCTAACTGGTGGTAGCTTGGGCTTCTTAGGCTACTGGACACCATTAGCTCCAGAGGGATCGACCGCATGGAACCGGCCATTGATGTTCGGTCCCAGAGCCGCGCCGCCGGCCCCCTTACAGAGCCAGAAGCAAGAAGTGTTCCGGAAAATCGGCGGCAGAAGACTTCAGTCTTCACCAAGGTAGCGCACAGCACTGCAGCTGTGCGCCATTGCTCCTCATGCACACCTCACACTCCGGTCACTGATGGGTGCAGGGCGCTGGGGGGAGCGCCCTGAGCAGCAATATAAACACCTTGCCTGGCAAAATCATCACAATATATAGCCCCAGAGGCTATATATGTGATAAATACCCCTGCCAGAATCCATAAAAAAGCGGGAGAAAAGTCCGCGAAAAAGGGGCGGAGCTATCTCCCTCAGCACACTGGCGCCATTTTCTCTTCACAGTGCAGCTGGAAGACAGCTCCCCAGGCTCTCCCCTGTAGTTTTCAGGCTCAAAGGGTTAAAAAGAGAGGGGGGGCACTAAATTTAGGTGCAATATTGTTTATACAAGCAGCTATTGGGGGAAAAATCACTCAGTTATAGTGTTAATCCCTGCATTATATAGCGTTCTGGTGTGTGCTGGCATACTCTCTCTCTGTCTCCCCAAAGGACTTTGTGGGGTCCTGTCCTCAGTCAGAGCATTTCATGTGTGTGCGCTGTGTGTCGGTACGGCTGTGTCGACATGTGGGATGAGGAAGGTTACGTGGAGGTGGAGCAGAGGCCGATAAATGGGATGTCGCCCCCTGTGGGGCCGACACCAGAGTGGATGGATATGTGGAAGGTATTAACCGACAATGTCAACTCCTTACATAGAAGGCTGGATGACGTAAAACAGCTGTGGGACAGCCGGCTTCTCAGCCCGCGCCTGCCCCGGCGTCTCAAAGGCCATCAGGGGCTCAAAAAAGCGCCCGTTACCTCAGATGGCAGACACAGATGTCGACACGGAGTCTGACTCCAGTGTCGACGAGGTTGAGACATATACACAATCCACTAGGAACATCCGTTACATGATCTCGGCAATGAAAAATGTGTTACGCATTTCTGACATGAACCCAAGTACCACATTAAAGGGGTTTTATTTTTAGGGAGAAAAAGCAGCCAGTGTTTTGTTCCCCCATCAGATGAATGAATGAAGTGTGTAAAGTAGCGTGGGTTCCCCCGATAAGAAACTGGTAATTTCTAAAAAGTTACTGATGGCGTACCCTTTCCTGCCAGAGGATAGGTCACGTTGGGAGATATCCCTTAGGGTGGATAAGGCGCTCACACGTTTGTCAAAAAAGGTGGCACTGCCATCTTAGGATACGGCCACCTTGAAGGAGCCTGCTGATAAAAAGCAGGAGGCTATCCTGAAGTCTGTATATACACACTCAGGTTATATACTGAGACCTGCAATTGCCTCAGCATAAATAGTGCTGCTGCAGCGTGGTCTGATACCCAGTCAGATAATATTAATACTCTAAGACAGGGATAATAGTTTGCTAACATAGAGCATATTAAAGACGTCGTCTTAGATATAAAGGATGCACAGAGGGATATTTGCCGGCTGGCATCCAGAATTAATGCAATGTCCATTCTGCCAGGAGGGTATTAGAAACCCGGCAGTGGACAGGTGATGCTGCCTATAAAAGGCACATGGAGATTCTGCCTTATAAGGGTGAGGAATTGTTTGGGGATGGTCTCTGGGACCTCGTATCCACAGCAACAGCTGGGAAGAAAATGTTTTACCTCAGGTTTCCTCACAGCCTAAGAAAGCACTGTATTTTCAGGTACAGTCCTTTCGGCTTCAGAAAAGCAAGCGGGTTAAAGGCGCTTCCTATCTGCACAGAGACAAGGGAAGAAGGAAAAAGCTGCACCAGCAGCCAGTTCCCAGGATCAAAAATCTTCCCCCGCTTCCTCTGAGTCCACCGCATGACGTTGGGGCTCCACAGGTGGAGACAGGTGCGGTAGGGGCGCGTCTCGGGAACTTCAGGGACCAGTGGGCTTGCCCACAGGTGGATCCCTAGGTTCTGCAAATAGTATCACAGGGATACAGGCTGGAGTTCGAGGCGACTCCCCCTCGCCGTTACCTCACATCAGCCTTGCCTGCTGCCCTCGGAGAAAGGTAGTACTGGCGGCAATTCACAAGCTGTACTTCCAGCAGGTGAAATCAAGGTCCCCTTCCTTCAACAAGGCCGGGGTTACTATTCCAAAATGTTGTGGTACCAAAACCAGACGGTTCGGTGAGACCCATTCTAAAATTGAAAGCCTTGAACACTTATATACGAAGGTTCAAGTTCAAAATGGAATCGCTCGGGGCGATTATTGCAAGCCTGGAGAATTTCATGGTATCACTGGACATCAAGGATGCTTACCTGCATGTCCCTATTTACCCTCTTCACCAGGAGTACCTCAAAATTGTGGTACAGGATTGTCATTACCAATTCCAGACGTTGCCATTGGTCTGTCCGCGGCACCGAGGTATTTACCAAGGTAATGGCCGAAATAATTATCCCGTACTTGGACGATCTCCTTATAAAGGTGAGGTCCAGGGAGCAGTTGTTCGGCGGAGTAGCACTATCTCGGGAAGTGCTACAACAGCACGGCTGGATTCTGAATATTCCAAAGTCGCAGCTGGTTCCTACGACGCGTCTACTGTTCCTGGGTATGGTTCTGGACACAGAACAGGATACAAAGGGTTTCTCCCGGAGGAGAAGTCCAAGGAGTTGTCGTCTCTAGACAGAGACCTCCTAATACGTATACAGGTGTCGGTGCATCAATGCACGCGAGCCCTGGGAAGGATGGTAGCTTCTTACGAAGAAATTACATTCGCCAGGTCCCATGCAAGGATTTTCCAGTGGGATCTGTTGGACAAGTGGTCCGGGTCGCATCTTCAGATGCATCGGCGGATAACCCTGTCTCCAAGGGCCAGGGTGTCGCTGTTGTGGTGGCTGCAGAGTGCTCATCTTCTAGGGGGCCGCAGATTCGGCATACAGGACTGGGTCCTGGTGACCACGGATGCCAGCCTTCGAGGCTGGGGGGCAGTCACACAGGGAAGAAACTTCCAAGCTATGGAAAAGTCAGGAGACTTCCCTACACATAAATATTCTGGAACTAAGGGCCATTTACAATGCCCTAAGTCAGGCTAGACCCCTGCTTCAACACCGGCCGGTGCTGATCCAGTCAGACAACATCACGGCGGTCGCTCATGTAAACCGACAGGGCGGCACAAGAAGCAGGATGGCAGAAGCCACAAGGATTCTCCGATGGGCGGAAAATCATGTGTTAGCACTGTCAGCAGTGTTCATTCCCGGAGTTGACAACTGAGAAGCAGACTTTCTCAGAAGACACGACCTCCACCCGGGAGAGTGGGGACTTCATCCAGAAGTTTTCCAAATGATTGTACACCGTTGGGAAAGGCCACAGGTGGACATGATGGCGTCCCGCCTCAACAAAAAGCTACAAAGATATTGCGCCAGGTCAAGGGACCCTCAGGCGATAGCTGTGGACGCTCTGGTAACACCGTGGGTGTACCAGTCGGTGTATGTGTTCCCTTCTCTGCCTCTCTTACCCAGGGTAATGAGAATAATAAGAAGGAGAGGAGTAAGAACTATACTCATTGTTCCGGGTTGGCCAAGAAGAGCTTGGTAACCAGAACTCCAAGAAATGATCTCAGAGGACCCATGGCCTCTGCCGCTCAGACAGGACCTGCTGCAGCAGGGGGACTGTCTGTTCCAAGACGTACCGCGGCTGCGTTTGACGGCATGGCGGTTGAACGCCGGATCCTGAAGGAAAAGGGCATTCCGGAGGAAGTTATCCCTACGCTATTTAAAGCTAGGAAAGAAGTGAACGCAAACCATTATCACCGCATATGGTGGAAATATGTTGCATGCTGTGAGGCCAGGAAGGCCCCAAAGGAGAAATTTCAGCTAGGTCGATTTCTGCACTTCCTACAGTCAGAGGTGACTATGGGCCTAAAATTGGGTTCCATGAAGGTCCAGATTTCGGC
Organism: Pseudophryne corroboree; assembly: GCF_028390025.1. Lineage (NCBI taxonomy): Eukaryota > Metazoa > Chordata > Amphibia > Anura > Myobatrachidae > Pseudophryne > Pseudophryne corroboree. The sequence goes on from NC_086445.1 coordinate 214,958,055, forward strand.
TCTAACGATTTTCTTCCAAAATAGAACTGGCTTCACTGCCTGAAGTTCGGACTTTTGTTAAGGGAGTGCTGCATAGTCAGCCCCCGTTTGTGCCTCAAGTGGCACCGTGGGATCTCAACGTGGTGTTGGATTTCCTGAAGTCGCATTGGGTTGAGCCACTTAAATCCATGGAGCTACAATACCTCACGTGGAAAGTGGTCATGCTGTGGGCCGTGGCGTCGGCCAGGCGTGTATCAGAATTGGCGGCTTTGTCATACAAAAGCCCTTATCTGTATTTTATATGGATAAGGCGGAATTGAGGACTCGTTCCCAATTCCTTCCTAAGGTGGTATCAGTTTTTCATGTGAACCTGTCACAACTGAGGGCTGGTGCTGACCAGGGGGAGCCTCAGTTGTAGGGGCTGAGGTATATGTGTACCTGGGAGGCAGTACAGGGTTCTTGGACATGCAGGGAACCTTTAGAACAAATGCCCGAAGGCGTGACCAAGACAACGAAGGAAAGTTCAAAGGTTTATTAAACACAGTTCAGAGGAATACGGATGACTTGGTACAGGTAACAGGAATCACAGTTCAGAGAAATACTTGGGATCGATGGCGGAGCACCGATGGAGACTTGGGATCGATGGCGGAGCACCGATGGAGACTTGGGATCGATGACGGAGCACCGATGGAGACTTGGGATCGATGGCGGAGCACCGATGGAGACTTGGGATCGATGGCGGAGCACCGATGGAGACTTGGGATCGATGGCGGAGCACCGATGGAGACTTGGGATCGATGGCGGAACACCGATGGAGACTTGGGATCGATGGCGGAGCACCGATGGAGACTTGGGATCGATGGCGAAGCACCGATGGAGACTTGGGATCGATGGCGGAGCACCGATGGTTACTGGGGATCGATGGCGGAACACCGATGGTTACTGGCAGGGCAGAGCACCGCTGGAAGCTAGAAGCTGGAAGCCGGTCTCAGGTAACTGCCAGTCACAGGGAGCAATGTAGACACTGCAGAGTCAGGCTGTACAGCAGAGAAAGTCCATGTAAGAACTGCACACTGGAATCACTGAAGACAATTGAAGCACTGACCACTTTCCACCCCAGAAACAAGATATTTATACCAGCTGGGAAACAGGGATTGGCTGGCTGATTAACCAGAGACCAGAGTGCAGCTGCTGGGTAATCAGGCAGAGAGCAGAGTGCAGCTGATAGGCTGAAAGGTATCACGTGATTAGGAAAACATGGCTGCGCCCATGTTAGCTTTTGGAGGGAAAGATTGTTTGTAACTTGCATGTGAAACTTAACCCTGATGCTGCCAGAATCACAGTAAGGAGATTAGAGACAATGAGATGCAGCGTCCTGCACACAGACAGTGCAGATGGAATCCAGGCTTGGAACACTGGGACAGTCTCAGGAGACATCTGGAAGGTAAATACTGATAAGGAATTACCTGGATCGTGACAGCACCCCCTCCTTTAGGAGTGGCCCCAGGACACTTCTTATAAATTTTTTACCTGAACAAACGGAAGGATCTAGATTGAATCCTGATGAACTTGAACTGGCTGGAACCAGATGAGACTGTACTGGACCTATGGACGAGACCAGATTGAGTCCAGACAAACTTGAACCGGCTGAGACTTTGGGCCGACGGATAGGACAGGATTGAGTTTGGAGACTGTTGAATCAGCTGGAACTGAAGGAGTCTTTGGACCTACGGATGGAACCGGATTGGGTCCAGAAAAGCTTGAACCGGCTGGGACCGGAGGAGTCTTTGGATTGACAGATAGGACTTGATTAGATTCGAAGGTGCTGGAATCGGCTGGAACTGAAGGAGGCTTACTGGAATCGGCTGGAACCGAAGGAGTGTGAATCCGGTTGGAACCGGAATGAGTGGTATCCAAGTGTTCAGTTAGACCATCCTGGACCAGGTCCATGCTGGATGCCAACAGGGTGGTGCTCTCTGAAAACGGCAAACAGGAGTTCATAACTGCATCTGTAGCACAAAAATTTCCATCTGGGAACTCGGCTCTGGATACTTCCCTTGGGGCTGAAATTTCGGTGACCCCTCCTGGGGTTGACGAATCAGACACCTCTCTCAGGGTTGTTTTCTCCAGCACCCCTCCTGGGGTTGACAGATCAGAAACTCCTTTTTGAGAAGACTCATATGCCCCTAGTAGAGCTTGAACATTGGATACCCCTCCTGGGGTTGCAGAAACGAACGCCCCAACTTGGGCTGTAGACACAGACGTCCCTTCTTGGGCTGTAGACACAGACGCCCCTTCTTGGGCTGAAGACACCGACGCCCCTTCTTGGGCTGAAGACACCGACGCCCTTCCTTGGGCTGAGGAAAGTTCGGACACTAGGATCTGGTACTGTACCAGATATTTACCGACTGTTTGTGTCCCCTGACGTAGCCGGAGGATATCAGAGGAGGCTGAGGTCACACGACTTGGTTCATCAAAGATGCACCTGAAGGTTGCCACGAAGTCTGCATATGAAGAGAGCAGGGCATCAGACTTCTCCCATAGAGGTGATACCCAATCGAGGGCGGAGCCACTGAGGAGGGAGATGATGTAAGCAACCTTGGTGCTGTCAGTTGGGAAACTGCCAGGCTGTAACTCAAAATATATCTCACACTGATTTAGGAAACCCAGACAGGCTTTTGGTGAACCATCAAACTTGGCAGGTGTCGGTAAATGGAGACAAGGAGCAGAAACGGGAATGGTGGGTGGGGATACCACCAAAGGTACTGCAGTTGGCACACTGGACGCCCCTGAACCACGGAGGGTTACTTGTATTCCATCCAGCCGAGAGGAGAGGTCCTGGAGACAGCGGATCACATGGCCCTGTGCAGTCTCCTGACGTTCAAGGCAAGCTGCAAGTTCTTGCATCGGCCTGGTCGCTTGGACCTGGTCTCCGGCCGGATCCATTTGGTCAGTGCTTACTGTCACAACTGAGGGCTGGTGCTGACCAGGGGGAGCCTCAGTTGTAGGGGCTGAGGTATATGTGTACCTGGGAGGCAGTACAGGGTTCTTGGACATGCAGGGAACCTTTAGAACAAATGCCCGAAGGCGTGACCAAGACAACGAAGGAAAGTTCAAAGGTTTATTAAACACAGTTCAGAGGAATACGGATGACTTGGTACAGGTAACAGGAATCACAGTTCAGAGAAATACTTGGGATCGATGGCGGAGCACCGATGGAGACTTGGGATCGATGGCGGAGCACCGATGGAGACTTGGGATCGATGGCGGAGCACCGATGGAGACTTGGGATCGATGGCGGAGCACCGATGGAGACTTGGGATCGATGGCGGAGCACCGATGGAGACTTGGGATCGATGGCGGAGCACCGATGGAGACTTGGGATCGATGGCGGAACACCGATGGAGACTTGGGATCGATGGCGGAGCACCGATGGAGACTTGGGATCGATGGCGGAGCACCGATGGAGACTTGGGATCGATGGCGGAGCACCGATGGTTACTGGGGATCGATGGCGGAACACCGATGGTTACTGGCAGGGCAGAGCACCGCTGGAAGCTAGAAGCTGGAAGCCGGTCTCAGGTAACTGCCAGTCACAGGGAGCAATGTAGACACTGCAGAGTCAGGCTGTACAGCAGAGAAAGTCCATGGAAGAACTGCACACTGGAATCACTGAAGACAATTGAAGCACTGACCACTTTCCACCCCAGAAACAAGATATTTATACCAGCTGGGAAACAGGGATTGGCTGGCTGATTAACCAGAGACCAGAGTGCAGCTGCTGGGTAATCAGGCAGAGAGCAGAGTGCAGCTGATAGGCTGAAAGGTATCACGTGATTAGGAAAACATGGCTGCGCCCATGTTAGCTTTTGGAGGGAAAGATTGTTTGTAACTTGCATGTGAAACTTAACCCTGATGCTGCCAGAATCACAGTAAGGAGATTAGAGACAATGAGATGCAGCGTCCTGCACACAGACAGTGCAGATGGAATCCAGGCTTGGAACACTGGGACAGTCTCAGGAGACATCTGGAAGGTAAATACTGATAAGGAATTACCTGGATCGTGACAGCACCAACCTATTGTGGTGCCTGCGGCTACTTGGGACTTGGAGGATTCCAAGTTACTGGACGTAGTCAGGGCCCTGAAAAGTATATGTTTCCAGGACGGCTGGAGTCAGGAAAACTGACTCGCTATTTATCCTGTATGCACCCAACAAGCTGGGTGCTCCTGCTTCTAAGCAGACTATTGCTCGCTGGATCTGTAGCACGATTCAACTTGCACATGCTGCGGCTGGACTGCCGCACCCTAAATCTGTAAAAGCCCATTCCACGAGGAAAGTGGGCTCTTCTTGGGCGGCTGCCCGAGGGGTCTCGGCTTTACAACTTTGCAGAGCTGTTACTTGGTCGGGTTCAAACATTTTTGCAACAGTCTACAAGTTTGATACCCTGGCTGAGGAGGACCTAGAGTTTGCTCATTCGGTGCTGCAGAGTCATCCGCACTCTCCCGCCCGTTTGGGAGCTTTGGTATAATCCCCATGGTCCTTACGGAGTCCCAGCATCCATTTAGGACGTCAGAGAAAATAAGATTTTACTCACCGGTAAATCTATTTCTCGTAGTCCGTAGTGGATGCTGGGCGCCCATCCCAAGTGCGGATTGTCTGCAATACTTGTTTATAGTTATTGCCTAACTAAAGGGTTATTGTTGAGCCATCTGTTGAGAGGCTCAGTTATATTTCATACTGTTAACTGGGTATAGTATCACGAGTTATACGGTGTGATTGGTGTGGCTGGTATGAGTCTTACCCGGGATTCAAAATCCTTCCTGTTTGTGTCAGCTCTTCCAGGCACAGTATCCTAACTGATGTCTGGAGGAGGGTCTTAGTGGGAGGAGCCAGTGCACACCAGGTAGTCCTAAAGCTTTCTTTGGTTGTGCCCAGTCTCCTGCGGAGCCGCTAATCCCCATGGTCCTTACGGAGTCCCAGCATCCACTACGGACTACGAGAAATAGATTTACCGGTGAGTAAAATCCTATTATTTAATAGCATGAGGCATAATAAACAAAAAATAATACAATATGATTAAAATCTAGTAAGAATTACTGCATGTGGTGCTGCTCCCAATTGGTACGATGTGAGGACCAGGACTAAGGCAGATGACCTGTTCCTTATGTACAGTCCCCTTAAAAGTCTTGTGTGGACCTGTATGGTTGACAACCATCAATATTATTTACCATCAACGTATTCAAGGCGTTTTAAGCGGTCCAGCTTCCCGCTAGTGGCAGTCCCTTGATGTAAAGATGCAAAGGATGGTCACAGTTGGAAAAGTCCCTTTAACAAAGTCCAACAATGGTGGTAGGGGGTGCTTGGTTCACGCACGAAACACGTTGGTGATAGCTGCTGCCTGTGCATACTCCCATGGACATACAATAACAGAGGACCAACACACACACACACACACACACACACACACACACACACACACACACACACACACACACACACACACACACACACATACATTTATATATGTATATATATTAGAGATGAGCGGGTTCGGTTCCTCGGAATCCGAACCCGCCCGAACTTCATGTTTTTTTTCACGGGTCCGAGCGACTCGGATCTTCCCGCCTTGCTCGGTTAACCCGAGCGCGCCCGAACGTCATCATGACGCTGTCGGATTCTCGCGAGACTCGGATTCTATATAAGGAGCCGCGCGTCGCCGCCATTTTCACACGTGCATTGAGATTGATAGGGAGAGGACGTGGCTGGCGTCCTCTCCATTTAGATGAGAAGAGAGAGAGTGAGATTGATTTGAGACAGAGACACTTGATTTACTGGAGCTTAGGAGTACTGTAGAGAGTGCAGAGTTTAGTAGTGACTGACCACAGTGACCACCAGACAGTGCAGTTTTATTTAATATAATCCGTTCTCTGCCTGAAAAAAACGATACACAGTGACTCAGTCACATACCATATCTGTGTGCACTGCTCAGCCCAGTGTGCTGCATCATCTATGTATATATCTGACTGTGCTCACACAGCTTATAATTGTGGGGGAGACTGGGGAGCAGTGCCAGTTATAGGTTATAGCAGTAGTAGTACATATTATTAAAATTAAACAGTGCACACTTTTGCTGCAGGAGTGCCACTGCCAGTGTGACTGACCAGTGACCTGACCACACTGACCACCAGTATAGTTAGTAGTATACTATATTGTGATTGCCTGAAAAAGTTAAACACTCGTCGTGTGACTTGTGTGGTGTTTTTTTTTATTCTATAAAAAACTCATTCTGCTGACAGACAGTGTCCAGCAGGTCCGTCATTATATAATATATACCTGTCCGGCTGCAGTAGTGATATATATATATTTTTTATATCATTATTTATCATCCAGTCGCAGCAGACACAGTACGGTAGTTCACGGCTGTAGCTACCTCTGTGTCGGCACTCGGCAGTCCATCCATAATTGTATACCACCTACCCGTGGTTTTTTTTTTCTTTCTTCTTTATACATACATACTACATCTCTTTATCAACCAGTCTATATTAGCAGCAGACACAGTACAGTAGTCCACGGCTGTAGCTACCTCTGTGTCAGCACTCGGCAGTCCATCCATAATTGTATACCACCTACCCGTGGTTTTTTTTCTTTCTTCTTTATACATACATACTACATCTCTTTATCAACCAGTCTATATTAGCAGCAGACACAGTACAGTACGGTAGTCCACGGCTGTAGCTACCTCTGTGTCGGCACTCGGCAGTCCGTCCATAATTGTATACCACCTACCCGTGGTTTTTTTTTCTTTCTTCTTTATACATACATACTACATCTCTTTATCAACCAGTCTATATTAGCAGCAGACACAGTACAGTAGTCCACGGCTGTAGCTACCTCTGTGTCGGCACTCGGCAGTCCATCCATAATTGTATACCACCTACCCGTGGTTTTTTTTCTTTCTTCTTTATACATACATACTACATCTCTTTATCAACCAGTCTATATTAGCAGCAGACACAGTACAGTACGGTAGTCCACGGCTGTAGCTACCTCTGTGTCGGCACTCGGCAGTCCGTCCATAATTGTATACCACCTACCCGTGGTTTTTTTTCTTTCTTCTTTATACATACATACTACATCTCTTTATCAACCAGTCTATATTAGCAGCAGACACAGTACAGTAGTCCACGGCTGTAGCTACCTCTGTGTCGGCACTCGGCAGTCCATCCATAATTGTATACCACCTACCCGTGGGTTTTTTTTTCTTTCTTCTTTATACATACTACATCTCATTATCAACCAGTCTATATTAGCAGCAGACACAGTACGGTAGTCCACGGCTGTAGCTACCTCTGTGTCGGCACTCGGCAGTCCGTCCATAATTGTATACCACCTACCCGTGGTTTTTTTTTCTTTCTTCTTTATACATACTAAATCTCATTATCAACCAGTCTATATTAGCAGCAGACACAGTACGGTAGTCCACGGCTGTAGCTACCTCTGTGTCGGCACTCGGCAGTCCATCCATAATTGTATACCACCTACCCGTGGTTTTTTTTTCTTTCTTCTTTATACATACTACATCTCATTATCATCCAGTCTATATTAGCAGAAGACACAGTACAGTACGGTAGTCCACGGCTGTAGCTACCTCTGTGTCGGCACTCGGCAGTCCGTCCATAATTGTATACCACCTACCCGTGGTTTTTTTTTTCTTTCTTCTTTATACATACTACATCTCATTATCAACCAGTCTATATTAGCAGCAGACACAGTACGGTAGTCCACGGCTGTAGCTACCTCTGTGTCGGCACTCGGCAGTCCATCCATAATTGTATACCACCTACCCGTGGTTTTTTTTTCTTTCTTCTTTATACATACATACTACATCTCTTTATCAACCAGTCTATATTAGCAGCAGACACAGTACAGTACGGTAGTCCACGGCTGTAGCTACCTCTGTGTCGGCACTCGGCAGTCCGTCCATAATTGTATACCACCTACCCGTGGTTTTTTTTTCTTTCTTCTTTATACATACATACTACATCTCTTTATCAACCAGTCTATATTAGCAGCAGACACAGTACAGTAGTCCACGGCTGTAGCTACCTCTGTGTCGGCACTCGGCAGTCCATCCATAATTGTATACCACCTACCCGTGGTTTTTTTTTTCTTTCTTCTTTATACATACTACATCTCATTATCAACCAGTCTATATTAGCAGCAGACACAGTACGGTAGTCCACGGCTGTAGCTACCTCTGTGTCGGCACTCGGCAGTCCATCCATAATTGTATACCACCTACCCGTGTTTTTTTTTTCTTTCTTCTTTATACATACTACATCTCATTATCAACCAGTCTATATTAGCAGCAGACACAGTACGGTAGTCCACGGCTGTAGCTAACTCTGTGTCGGCACTCGGCAGTCCATCCATAATTGTATACCACCTACCCGTGGTTTTTTTTTCTTTCTTCTTTATACATACTACATCTCATTATCATCCAGTCTATATTAGCAGCAGACACAGTACAGTACGGTAGTCCACGGCTGTAGCTACCTCTGTGTCGGCACTCGGCAGTCCGTCCATAATTGTATACCACCTACCCGTGGTTTTTTTTTTCTTTCTTCTTTATACATACTACATCTCATTATCAACCAGTCTATATTAGCAGCAGACACAGTACGGTAGTCCACGGCTGTAGCTACCTCTGTGTCGGCACTCGGCAGTCCATCCATAATTGTATACCACCTACCCGTGGGTTTTTTTTCTTTCTTCTTTATACATACATACTACATCTCTTTATCAACCAGTCTATATTAGCAGCAGACACAGTACAGTAGTCCACGGCTGTAGCTACCTCTGTGTCGGCAGTCCATCCATAATTGTATACCACCTACCCGTGGTTTTTTTTTCTTTCTTCTTTATACATACATACTACATCTCTTTATCAACCAGTCTATATTAGCAGCAGACACAGTACAGTAGTCCACGGCTGTAGCTACCTCTGTGTCGGCACTCGGCAGTCCATCCATAATTGTATACCACCTACCCGTGGTTTTTTTTTCTTTCTTCTTTATACATACATACTACATCTCATTATCATCCAGTCTATATTAGCAGCAGACACAGTACAGTACAATAGTCCACGGCTGTAGCTACCTCTGTGTCGGCACTCGGCAGTCCATCCATAATTGTATACTAGTATCCATCCATCTCCATTGTTTACCTGAGGTGCCTTTTAGTTGTGCCTATTAAAATATGGAGAACAAAAATGTTGAGGTTCCAAAATTAGGGAAAGATCAAGATCCACTTCCACCTCGTGCTGAAGCTGCTGCCACTAGTCATGGCCGAGACGATGAAATGCCAGCAACGTCGTCTGCCAAGGCCGATGCCCAATGTCATAGTACAGAGCATGTCAAATCCAAAACACCAAATATCAGTAAAAAAAGGACTCCAAAACCTAAAATAAAATTGTCGGAGGAGAAGCGTAAACTTGCCAATATGCCATTTACCACACGGAGTGGCAAGGAACGGCTGAGGCCCTGGCCTATGTTCATGGCTAGTGGTTCAGCTTCACATGAGGATGGAAGCACTCAGCCTCTCGCTAGAAAACTGAAAAGACTCAAGCTGGCAAAAGCACTGCAAAGAACTGTGCGTTCTTCGAAATCCCAAATCCACAAGGAGAGTCCAATTGTGTCGGTTGCGATGCCTGACCTTCCCAACACTGGACGTGAAGAGCATGCGCCTTTCACCATTTGCACGCCCCCTGCAAGTGCTGGAAGGAGCACCCGCAGTCCAGTTCCTGATAGTCAGATTGAAGATGTCAGTGTTGAAGTACACCAGGATGAGGAGGATATGGGTGTTGCTGGCGCTGGGGAGGAAATTGACCAGGAGGATTCTGATGGTGAGGTGGTTTGTTTAAGTCAGGCACCCGGGGAGACACCTGTTGTCCGTGGGAGGAATATGGCCGTTGACATGCCTGGTGAAAATACCAAAAAAATCAGCTCTTCGGTGTGGAAGTATTTCACCAGAAATGCGGACAACATTTGTCAAGCCGTGTGTTCCCTTTGTCAAGCTGTAATAAGTAGGGGTAAGGACGTTAACCACCTCGGAACATCCTCCCTTATACGTCACCTGCAGCGCATTCATAATAAGTCAGTGACAAGTTCAAAAACTTTGGGCGACAGCGGAAGCAGTCCACTGACCAGTAAATCCCTTCCTCTTGTAACCAAGCTCACGCAAACCACCCCACCAACTCCCTCAGTGTCAATTTCCTCCTTCCCCAGGAATGCCAATAGTCCTGCAGGCCATGTCACTGGCAATTCTGACGAGTCCTCTCCTGCCTGGGATTCCTCCGATGCATCCTTGCGTGTAACGCCTACTGCTGCTGGCGCTGCTGTTGTTGCTGCTGGGAGTCGATGGTCATCCCAGAGGGGAAGTCGTAAGCCCACTTGTACTACTTCCAGTAAGCAATTGACTGTCCAACAGTCCTTTGCGAGGAAGATGAAATATCACAGCAGTCATCCTGCTGCAAAGCGGATAACTGAGGCCTTGACAACTATGTTGGTGTTAGACGTGCGTCCGGTATCCGCCGTTAGTTCACAGGGAACTAGACAATTTATTGAGGCAGTGTGCCCCCGTTACCAAATACCATCTAGGTTCCACTTCTGTAGGCAGGCGATACCGAGAATGTACACGGACGTCAGAAAAAGACTCACCAGTGTCCTAAAAAATGCAGTTGTACCCAATGTCCACTTAACCACGGACATGTGGACAAGTGGAGCAGGGCAGGGTCAGGACTATATGACTGTGACAGCCCACTGGGTAGATGTATGGACTCCCGCCGCAAGAACAGCAGCGGCGGCACCAGTAGCAGCATCTCGCAAACGCCAACTCTTTCCTAGGCAGGCTACGCTTTGTATCACCGCTTTTCAGAATACGCACACAGCTAAAAACCTCTTACGGCAACTGAGGAAGATCATCGCAGAATGGCTTACCCCAATTGGACTCTCCTGTGGATTTGTGGCATCGGACAACGCCAGCAATATTGTGTGTGCATTAAATATGGGCAAATTCCAGCACGTCCCATGTTTTGCACATACCTTGAATTTGGTGGTGCAGAATTTTTTAAAAAACGACAGGGGCGTGCAAGAGATGCTGTCGGTGGCCAGAAGAATTGCGGGACACTTTCGGCGTACAGGCACCACGTACAGAAGACTGGAGCACCACCAAAAACTACTGAACCTGCCCTGCCATCATCTGAAGCAAGAAGTGGTAACGAGGTGGAATTCAACCCTCTATATGCTTCAGAGGTTGGAGGAGCAGCAAAAGGCCATTCAAGCCTATACAATTGAGCACGATATAGGAGGTGGAATGCACCTGTCTCAAGTGCAGTGGAGAATGATTTCAACGTTGTGCAAGGTTCTGATGCCCTTTGAACTTGCCACACGTGAAGTCAGTTCAGACACTGCCAGCCTGAGTCAGGTCATTCCCCTCATCAGGCTTTTGCAGAAGAAGCTGGAGACATTGAAGGAGGAGCTAACACGGAGCGATTCCGCTAGGCATGTGGGACTTGTGGATGGAGCCCTTAATTCGCTTAACAAGGATTCACGGGTGGTCAATCTGTTGAAATCAGAGCACTACATTTTGGCCACCGTGCTCGATCCTAGATTTAAAACCTACCTTGGATCTCTCTTTCCGGCAGACACAAGTCTGCTGGGGTTGAAAGACCTGCTGGTGAGAAAATTGTCAAGTCAAGCGGAACGCGACCTGTCAACATCTCCTCCTTCACATTCTCCCGCAACTGGGGGTGCGAGGAAAAGGCTCAGAATTCCGAGCCCACCCGCTGGCGGTGATGCAGGGCAGTCTGGAGCGACTGCTGATGCTGACATCTGGTCCGGACTGAAGGACCTGACAACGATTACGGACATGTCGTCTACTGTCACTGCATATGATTCTCTCAACATTGAAAGAATGGTGGAGGATTATATGAGTGACCGCATCCAAGTAGGCACGTCACACAGTCCGTACTTATACTGGCAGGAAAAAGAGGCAATTTGGAGGCCCTTGCACAAACTGGCTTTATTCTACCTAAGTTGCCCTCCCACAAGTGTGTACTCCGAAAGAGTGTTTAGTGCCGCCGCTCACCTTGTCAGCAATCGGCGTACGAGGTTACATCCAGAAAATGTGGAGAAGATGATGTTCATTAAAATGAATTATAATCAATTCCTCCGCGGAGACATTGACCAGCAGCAATTGCCTCCACAAAGTACACAGGGAGCTGAGATGGTGGATTCCAGTGGGGACGAATTGATAATCTGTGAGGAGGGGGATGTACACGGTGATATATCGGAGGATGATGATGAGGTGGACATCTTGCCTCTGTAGAGCCAGTTTGTGCAAGGAGAGATTAATTGCTTCTTTTTTGGGGGGGGTCCAAACCAACCCGTCATATCAGTCACAGTCGTGTGGCAGACCCTGTCACTGAAATGATGGGTTGGTTAAAGTGTGCATGTCCTGTTTATACAACATAAGGGTGGGTGGGAGGGCCCAAGGACAATTCCATCTTGCACCTCTTTTTTCTTTTCTTTTTCTTTGCGTCATGTGCTGTTTGGGGAGGGTTTTTTGGAAGGGCCATCCTGCGTGACACTGCAGTGCCACTCCTAGATGGGCCCGGTGTTTGTGTCGGCCACTAGGGTCGCTTATCTTACTCACACAGTCAGCTACCTCATTGCGCCTCTTTTTTTCTTTGCGTCATGTGCTGTTTGGGGAGGGTTTTTTGGAAGGGCCATCCTGCGTGACACTGCAGTGCCACTCCTAGATGGGCCCGGTGTTTGTGTCGGCCACTAGGGTCGCTTATCTTACTCACACAGTCAGCTACCTCATTGCGCCTCTTTTTTTCTTTGCGTCATGTGCTGTTTGGGGAGGGTTTTTTGGAAGGGCCATCCTGCGTGACACTGCAGTGCCACTCCTAGATGGGCCCGGTGTTTGTGTCGGCCACTAGGGTCGCTTATCTTACTCACACAGTCAGCTACCTCATTGCGCCTCTTTTTTTCTTTGCGTCATGTGCTGTTTGGGGAGGTTTTTTTGGAAGGGCCATCCTGCGTGACACTGCAGTGCCACTCCTAGATGGGCCCGGTGTTTGTGTCGGCCACTAGGGTCGCTTATCTTACTCACACAGTCAGCTACCTCATTGCGCCTCTTTTTTTCTTTGCGTCATGTGCTGTTTGGGGAGGGTTTTTTGGAAGGGACATCCTGCGTGACACTGCAGTGCCACTCCTAGATGGGCCCGGTGTTTGTGTCGGCCACTAGGGTCGCTTATCTTACTCACACAGCTACCTCATTGCGCCTCTTTTTTTCTTTGCGTCATGTGCTGTTTGGGGAGGGTTTTTTGGAAGGGACATCCTGCATGACACTGCAGTGCCACTCCTAGATGGGCCCGGTGTTTGTGTCGGCCACTAGGGTCGCTTATCTTACTCACACAGTCAGCTACCTCATTGCGCCTCTTTTTTTCTTTGCGTCATGTGCTGTTTGGGGAGGGTTTTTTGGAAGGGCCATCCTGCGTGACACTGCAGTGCCACTCCTAGATGGGCCCGGTGTTTGTGTCGGCCACTAGGGTCGCTTATCTTACTCACACAGTCAGCTACCTCATTGCGCCTCTTTTTTTCTTTGCGTCATGTGCTGTTTGGGGAGGTTTTTTTGGAAGGGCCATCCTGCGTGACACTGCAGTGCCACTCCTAGATGGGCCCGGTGTTTGTGTCGGCCACTAGGGTCGCTTATCTTACTCACACAGTCAGCTACCTCATTGCGCCTCTTTTTTTCTTTGCGTCATGTGCTGTTTGGGGAGGGTTTTTTGGAAGGGACATCCTGCGTGACACTGCAGTGCCACTCCTAGATGGGCCCGGTGTTTGTGTCGGCCACTAGGGTCGCTTATCTTACTCACACAGCTACCTCATTGCGCCTCTTTTTTTCTTTGCGTCATGTGCTGTTTGGGGAGGGTTTTTTGGAAGGGACATCCTGCATGACACTGCAGTGCCAATCCTAGATGGGCCCGGTGTTTGTGTCGGCCACTAGGGTCGCTTATCTTACTCACACAGCGACCTCGGTGCAAATTTTAGGACTAAAAATAATATTGTGAGGTGTGAGGTATTCAGAATAGACTGAAAATGAGTGTAAATTATGGTTTTTGAGGTTAATAATACTTTGGGATCAAAATGACCCCCAAATTCTATGATTTAAGCTGTTTTTTAGGGTTTTTTGAAAAAAACACCCGAATCCAAAACACACCCGAATCCGACAAAAAAAATTCGGTGAGGTTTTGCCAAAACGCGGTCGAACCCAAAACACGGCCGCGGAACCGAACCCAAAACCAAAACACAAAACCCGAAAAATTTCCGGCGCTCATCTCTATATATACAGGTTGAGTATCCCATATTCAAATATTCCGAAATACAGAATATTCCAAAATACAGAATTTTTTGAGTGAGAGTGAGATAGTGAAATCTTTGTTTTCTGATGGCTCAATGTATACAAACTTTGTTTAATACACAAAGTTATTAAAAATATTGTATTAAATGACCTTCAGGCTGTGTGTATAAGGTGTATATGAAACATAAATGAATTATGTGTATGTACACACACTTTGTTTAATGCACAAAGTTATTAAAAATATTGTATTAAATGACCTTCAAGCTGTGTGTATAAGGTGTATACAGGGCCGGCGCTACCACTAGGCAGCTTTAGGCAGCTGCCTATGGGCGGCGACCACTGGAGGGCGGCACCGCACAGTGAATCAAAGAGAGAACGCTTCAGCTCAGCCAAACTCCTCCGTAAGCAGTTACCCACTCGGCCGCTCCGCTCTTTTTACCAGCTCCGACGCTCCCCCCCCCAACGATCGGCTCCTGCAACTTGTCATCGCTCCCCCCTCTCCATGAGATCCCGCATCTGATCACCATTCCTGCTGCCTCCCGTCACGTGCTCCCCCCCACGGCTATTCATCTCCCCCCCCCGCTGCCTTCCACCCCCCCCGCCTCCTGCATCTTGTCATCTGCTCCCCCCCACGGCTATTCGGCTCCCCTCGCGCCCCCCTCCCTCCTGCATCTGGTTACTTGCTGTTCCTCTTCCCCCCGCAATTTGTTGCCTACCCCCACTCCTGCATCTTATTATTAAATCCCCCTCCCCCCGCAATTTGGATCCCACATGTTGCCTCCCCTCCTGCATCTTATTACTAGATCAGACCCCCCCCCCCCCCCCGCAGTTCGGATCCCGCATGTTGCCTCCCCCGCTGCATCTTACTACTAGATTTCCCCCCCCCCCCGCAATTCGGCTCCAGCATTTAGCCTCCCCTGCATCTTGCTACTAGATCCCCCCCCCGCGCGCAATTCGGCTTCCGCATGTTACCTCCCCCCCCCCTGCATCGTGTTACTAGATTCCCCCCCCCCCCCCTCCTCCTGCCTATAAGCCAGCTCCAGGGCACATTGACGGGGCCGGCTGAGCTTACCGTGCACTTGCAGGTGGCTTGCTGACCCCTCCCCAGGGACAAGCGGCCGGCCGCCACTCTGCCAAAGCTCCTCAGGCTCCATTCCCAATAATCTGAGGTCGGCAGCAGAAGTCAGTAATTCCGCACTTCACAGGTGCTGCCACAGACAGTGAAGTGAACATTCCAGGAGCCAGAGCATTGGACACAGGAGGCCGGGGACATTGGAACTGTCGCTGCTGCTACTACTACTTCAGGTCGGTCACTCTCACTGTCTCTATTTGCCTGATGTACAGTACACTCACAGCAAGTCTCTTGTACAGCCCCATTCCGTACATTATGCTGCACATTTGACTGATCCCTATGCCCCTGACTGCTCCCTATTCCCCTGCTCCTTATGCTCCTAATATACCCCCTGACTGCTCCCTATGCCCCTGACTGCTCCCTATGCTCCTAATATACCCCCTGACTGCTCCCTATTCTCCTGCTCCCTATGCTCCTAATATACCCCCTGACTGCTCCCTATGCCCCTGACTGCTCCCTATTCTCCTGCTCCCTATGCTCCTAATATACCCCCTGACTGCTCCCTATGCCCCTGACTGCTTCCTATGCTCCTAATATACCCCGATTGCTCCCTATGCCCCTGCCCCCTATGCTCCTAATATACCTCTGACTGCTCCCTATGCCCCTAACTGCCCCCTATTCCCCTGCTCCCTATGCTCCTAATATACCCCTGACAGCTCCCTATGCCCCTAACTGCTCCCTACATCCCTGACTGCCCCTAATCCCCTGCTCCCTATGCTCCTAATATACCCCTGACAGCTCCTTATGCCCCTAACTGCTCCCTACGTCCCTGACTGCCCCCTAATCCCCTGCTCCCTATGCTCCTAATATACCCCTGACAGCTCCCTATGCTCCTAATATACCCCTGACAGCTTCCTATGCTCCTAATATACCCCTGACAGCTCCCTATGCTCCTAATATACCCCTGACTGCCTCCTAGGCCGCTGATACACCCCTGACTGCTCCATATGCCCCCGATACACCCGACTGCTTCCTAGGCTCCCAATACACCCCTGACTGCTCCCTATGCTCCTAATATATCCCCTGACTGCTCCCTATTCTCCTGCTCCCTATGCTCCTAATATACCCCCTGACTGCTCCCTATGCTCCTAATATACCCCCTGACTGCTCCCTATTCTCCTCCTCCCTATGCTCCTAATATACCCCCTGACTGCTTCCTATTCTCCTGCTCCCTATGCTCCTAATATACCCCCTGACTGCTCCCTATGCTCCTAATATACCCCCTGACTGCTCCCTATTCTCCTGCTCCCTATGCTCCTAATATACCCCCTGACTGCTCCCTATGCCCCTGACTGCTTCCTATGCTCCTAATATACCCCGATTGCTCCTTATACCCTGCCCCCTATGCTCCTAATATACCTCTGACTGCTCCCTATGCCCCTAACTGCCCCCTATTCCCCTGCTCCCTATGCTCCTAATATACCCCTGACAGCTCCCTATGCCCCTAACTGCTCCCTACGTCCCTGACTGCCCCCTAATCCCCTGCTCCCTATGCTCCTAATATACCCCTGACAGCTTCCTATGCTCCTAATATACCCCTGACAGCTTCCTATGCTCCTAATATACCCCTGACTGCCTCCTAGGCCGCTGATACACCCCTGACTGCTCCCTATGCCCCCGATACACCCGACTGCTTCCTAGGCTCCCAATACACCCCTGACTGCTCCCTATGCTCCTAATATACCCCCTGACTGCTCCCTATTCTCCTGCTCCCTATGCTCCTAATATACCCCCTGACTGCTCCCTATGCTCCTAATATACCCCCTGACTGCTCCCTATTCTCCTGCTCCCTATGCTCCTAATATACCCCGATTGCTCCTTATACCCTGCCCCCTATGCTCCTAATATACCTCTGACTGCTCCCTATGCCCCTAACTGCCCCCTATTCCCCTGCTCCCTATGCTCCTAATATACCCCTGACAGCTCCATATGCCCCTAACTGCTCCCTACGTCCCTGACTGCCCCCTAATCCCCTGCTCCCTATGCTCCTAATATACCCCTGACAGCTTCCTATGCTCCTAATATACCCCTGACAGCTTCCTATGCTCCTAATATACCCCTGACTGCCTCCTAGGCCGCTGATACACCCCTGACTGCTCCCTATGCCCCCGATACACCCGACTGCTTCCTAGGCTCCCAATACACCCCTGATTGCTCCCTATGCCCCTGACTGCTCCCCATTAGCGGATTTACTGTTAGGTAACCCAAGCGGCTGCTTAAGACCCAGCTGGTCCAAGTGGGGTCCTCTGACAGTATTGAATCATGATGCATTGGAGGGAGTTCTAATTTCTGGTGGACCGCAAGCTCCACCAAAATTTTCCGTGCACTGGGCTGGCTGAGTCCCGGCAAGCAGTCAGTACTCCGTGTGCTGTGCGAATAACGTCACACTCACAGTGAGAGGAGCCAGGACATGCCCAGAGGAGAGTGAAGAGGGTGAGTGAGTCTGAGGAACATGATTCTGGCACAATGAGGCAGCGATCCAGTGCAGCAGAGATCTCTCTATGCTGGCATCAGTCATCTTACCCTGACTCTACCCCTGTTAGGAGCTGATGGAGCTCGAGGAGGAGCACGGGGGCGGCACCTTCACCCAGGCAGGAAAGGGCTTTCCTAACCGTCGGCTGATCTGTCCCCCTCACAGCCAGCTCTGACCAGCGGCGGCAACAGGGAGTCCAAGGCCGGAAAAACCACTGCCCCATGCACAAGTGGGTCTTCAAGGGCGACATCCCTTATCTGTAGCCACAGCATCAGTCTGAACAGAAAGGCAACCACGGTCAGTGCTACATTAAAGTGTGGTTGTGTATATACAGTATCTCTTTCTCCTCTCTCTATCTCTTATCTCTATCTATATATAATATTTGTATTGATTTATTTGTGAGGGCACC
Organism: Pseudophryne corroboree; assembly: GCF_028390025.1. Taxonomy (NCBI): domain Eukaryota; kingdom Metazoa; phylum Chordata; class Amphibia; order Anura; family Myobatrachidae; genus Pseudophryne; species Pseudophryne corroboree. Next base: position 214,976,477 of record NC_086445.1, read on the forward strand.
CAGTGTACAACTCTTTTTAGTGGCTGTGCCGGAGCCCTGCCTGTATGTATGTATATATATATATATATATATATACATACACACAGTGCCAGATTAAGGTCTTAATGGGCCTGGAGCTGAAATTTTTGGAGGGCCTGTTGTGTGCTTCCTCAGGGCTGTGATCGGGGCTACGGATATGGGTGCGTGACTAGTGCTGTATTTAAATATATGTATATATGCGTGTGTGTATGCGTGTTTGAAAATAAAATAAAAAATCTATCTATATATCTTTATCTCTCTCTATATCTAGCTCTCTAGAGAGAGTCACTGGGGGGAATTTATTTTTTGGGTGACCATAAGTAATGGGCGCCCAATGGAACTATTCAATTGTATTGCCATGACTGCATGATTTCTGCTCGCAGTCTCTTGAGGTGGTAAGCAGAAATCTGTGAACAATTGGCTGTTGGATCGCCCAAACTGCTATTTTGGCAGCATGACCAATAGTTTAGACTGGTTTAGCCACATTATGCAGTTTTACCAAGTGCTTCTAAGTGATAAGCAATAGGTGGCCATAGCCTTCACTTTCATTTGCATTACAACTGAATAGCTCTGTCGAGCTGCCATTAATTATGGGCATGCAAGAAACAACTGGATTCAACTCGCTAAGGGGGTCATTCAGACCTGATCACAAGCTAGGATTTTTTGCTACGCTGCGATCAGGTCAGAACTGCGCGTCATACGGTTACAAAGCGGATTGTTGCAGAGTGATGGATTGTATGAAGAATCCATTCGCCCAGCCGATCACAAGGAGATTGACAGGAAGAAGGCGTTTGTGGGTGGCAACTGACCGTTTTCAGGGAGTGGTAGGAAAAATGCAGGCGTGTCCAAGCGTTTGCAGGGCGGGTGTCTGATGTCAATTTTGGGACCAGACAGGCTGAAGTGATCGCAGCGGCTGAGTAAGTCCTGGGCTACTCAGAAACTGCTAAAAACTTTTTTTGTGCAGTTCGGCTGCACAGGCGATCACACACTTGCAAAGCGAAAATACACTCCCCTATAGGCGCCGACTATCTGATCGCAGCGCTGCAAAAAGTAGCTAGCGAGCGATCAACTCGGAATGATCCCCTATGACAAAGGACACAATATGTCTAATCAAAATAGATATGTAAGTGTGTTTGTGTGTATGTATGTATGTATGTGTATATATATATATATATATAATAAGAATTTACTTACCGATAATTCTATTTCTCGGAGTCCGTAGTGGATGCTGGGGTTCCTGAAAGGACCATGGGGAATAGCGGCTCCGCAGGAGACAGGGCACAAAAGTAAAGCTTTCCGATCAGGTGGTGTGCACTGGCTCCTCCCCCTATGACCCTCCTCCAAGCCAGTTAGGTACTGTGCCCGGACGAGCGTACACAATAAGGGAGGAATTTTGAATCCCGGGTAAGACTCATACCAGCCACACCAATCACACCGTACAACTTGTGATCTAAACCCAGTTAACAGTATGATAACAGCGGAGCCTCTGAAAAGATGGCTCACAACAATAATAACCCGATTTTTGTAACTATGTACAAGTATTGCAGATAATCCGCACTTGGGATGGGCGCCCAGCATCCACTACGGACTCCGAGAAATAGAATTATCGGTAAGTAAATTCTTATTTTCTCTATCGTCCTAGTGGATGCTGGGGTTCCTGAAAGGACCATGGGGATTATACCAAAGCTCCCAAACGGGCGGGAGAGTGCGGATGACTCTGCAGCACCGAATGAGAGAACTCCAGGTCCTCCTTAGCCAGGGTATCAAATTTGTAGAATTTAGCAAACGTGTTTGCCCCTGACCAAGTAGCTGCTCGGCAAAGTTGTAAAGCCGAGACCCCTCGGGCAGCCGCCCAAGATGAGCCCACCTTCCTTGTGGAATGGGCATTTACATATTTTGGCTGTGGCAGGCCTGCCACAGAATGTGCAAGCTGAATTGTATTACACATCCAACTAGCAATAGTCTGCTTAGAAGCAAGAGCACCCAGTTTGTTGGGTGCATACAGGATAACAGCAAGTCAGTTTTCCTGACTCCAGCCGTCCTGGAACATATTTTCAGGGCCCTGACAACATCTAGCAACTTGGAGTCCTCCAAGTCCCTAGTAGGTGCAAGGCACCACAATAAGCTGGTTCAGGTGAAACACTGACACCACCTTAGGGAGAGAACTGGGGACGAGTCCGCAGCTCTGCCCTGTCCGAATGGACAAACAGATATGGGCTTTTTTGAGAAAAAACCACCAATTTGACACTCGCCTGGTCCAGGCCAGGGCCAAGAGCATGGTCACTTTTCATGTGAGATGCTTCAAATCCACAGATTTGACTGGTTTTAAACCAATGTGATTTGAGGAATCCCAGAACTACGTTGAGATCCCACAGTGCCACTGGAGGCACAAAAGGGGGTTGTATATGCAATACTCCCTTGACAAACTTCTGGACTTCAGGAACTGAAGCCAATTCTTTCTGGAAGAAAATCGACAGGGCCGAAATTTGAACCTTAATGGACCCCAATTTGAGGCCCATAGACACTCCTGTTTGCAGGAAATGCAGGAAACGACCGAGTTGAAATTACTTTGTGGGGCCTTCCTGGCCTCACACCACGCAACATATTTTCGCCACATGTGGTGATAATGTTGTGCGGTCACCTCCTTTCTGGCTTTGACCAGGGTAGGAATGACCTCTTCCGGAATGCCTTTTCCCTTAGGATCCGGCTTTCCACCGCCATGCCGACAAACGCAGCTGCGGTAAGTCTTGGAACAGACCTGGTACTTGCTGAAGCAAGTCCCTTCTTAGCGGCAGAGGCCATAAGACCTCTGTAAGCATCTCTTGAAGTTCCGGGTACCAAGTCCTTCTTGGCCAATCCGGAGCCATGAGTATAGTTCTTACTCCTCTACGTCTTATAATTCTCAGCACCTTAGGTATGAGAAGCAGAGGAGGGAACACATACACCGACTGGTACACCCACGGTGTTACCAGAACGTCCACAGCTATTGCCTGAGGGTCTCTTGACCTGGCGCAATACCTGTCCCGTTTTTTGTTCAGACGGGACGCCATCATGTCCACCTTTGGTATTTCCCAACGGTTTACAATCATGTGGAAAAAACTTCCCGATGAAGTTTCCACTCTCCCGGGTGGAGGTCGTGCCTGCTGAGGAAGTCTGCTCCCCAGTTTCCATTCCCGGGATGAAACACTGCTGACAGTGCTATCACATGATTTTCCGCCCAGCGAAAAGTCCTTGCAGTTTTTGCCATTGCCCTCCTGCTTCTTGTGTCGCCCTGTCTGTTTACGTGGGCGACTGCCGTGATGTTTTTCCCACTGGATCAATACCGGCTGACCTTGAAGCAGAGGTCTTGCTAAGCTTAGAGCATTATAAATTTACCCTTAGCTCCAGTATATTTATGTGGAGAAAAGTCTCCAGACTTGATCACACTCCCTGGAAATTTTTTCCTTGTGTGACTGCTCCCCAGCCTCTCGGGCTGGGCTCCGTGGTCACCAGCATCCAATCCTGAATGCCGAATCTGCGGCCCTCTAGAAGATGAGCACTCTATAACCACCACAGGAGAGACACCCTTGTCTTTGGATATAGGGTTATCCGCTGATGCATCTGAAGATGCGATCCGGACCATTTGTCCAGCAGATCCCACTGAAAAGTTCTTGCGTGAAATCTGCCGAATGGAATTGCTTCGTAGGAAGCCACCATTTTTACCAGGACCCTTGTGCAATGATGCACTGTTTTTAGGAGGTTCCTGACTAGCTCGGATAACTCCCTGGCTTTCTCTTCCGGGAGAAACACCTTTTTCTGGACTGTGTCCAGAATCATCCCTAGGCACAGCAGACGTGTCGTCGGGATCAGCTGCGATTTTGGAATATTTAGAATCCACCCGTGCTGTTGTAGCAGTATCCGAGATAGTGCTACTCCGACCTCCAACTGTTCCCTGGACTATGCCCTTATCAGGAGATCGTCCAAGTAAGGGATAATTAAGACGCCTTTTCTTCGAAGAAGAATCATCATTTCGGCCATTACCTTGGTAAAGACCCGGGGTGCCGTGGACAATCCAAACGGCAGCGTCTGAAACTGATAGTGACAGTTCTGCCCCACGAACCTGAGGTACCCTTAGTGAGAAGGGCAAATTTGGGACATAGAAGGTAAGCATCCCTGATGTCCCGGGACACTATATAGTCCCCTTCTTCCTGGTTCGTTATCACTGCTCTGAGTGACTCCATCTTGATTTGAACCTTTGTAAGTGTTCAAAAAAAATTTTTAGAATAAGTCTCACCTAGCCTTCTGGCTTCAGTACCACAATATAGTGTGGAATAATACCCCTTTTCTTGTAGTAGGAGGGGTAATTTAATTATCACCTGCTGGGAATACAGCTTGTGAATTTTTTCCCATACTGCCTCCTTGTCGGAGGGAGACCTTGGTAAAGCAGACTTCAGGAGCCTGCGAAGGGGAAACGTCTCGACATTCCAATCTGTACCCCTGGGATACTACTTGTAGGATCCAGGGGTCCTGTACGGTCTCAGCGCCATGCTGAGAACTTGTCAGAAGCGGTGGAACGCTTCTGTTCCTGGGAATGGGCTGCCTGCTGCAGTCTTCTTCCCTTTCCTCTATCCCTGGGCAGATATGATCTTATAGGGACGAAAGGACTGAGGCTGAAAAGACGGAGTCTTTTTCTGCAGAGATGTGACTTAGGGTAAAAACGGCGGATTTTCCAGCAGTTGCCGTGGCCACCAGGTCCGATGGACCGACCCCAAATAACTCCTCTTCCTTTATACGGCAATACACCTTTGTGCCGTTTGGAATCTGCATCACCTGACCACTGTCGTGTCCATAACATCTTCTGGCAGATATGGACATCGCATTTACTCTTGATGCCAGAGTGCAAATATCCCTCTGTGCATCTCGCATATATAGAAATGCATCCTTTAAATGCTCTATAGTCAATAAAATACTGTCCCTGTCAAGGGTATCAATATTTTTAGTCAGGGAATCCGACCAAGCCACCCCAGCTCTGCACACCCAGGCTGAGGCGATCGCTGGTCGCAGTATAACACCAGTATGTGTGTATATACTTTTTATGATATTTTTCCAGCCTCCTGTCAGCTGGTCCTTGAGGACGGCCCTATCTATAGACGGTACCGCCACTTGTTTTGATAAGCGTGTGAGCGCCTTATCCACCCTAAGGGGTGTTTCCCAACGCGCCCTAACTTCTGGCGGGAAAGGGTATACCGCCCATAATTTTCTATCGGGGGGAACCCACGCATCATCACACACTTTATTTAATTTATCTGATTCAGGAAAAACTACGGTAGTTTTTTCACATCCCACATAATACCCTCTTTTGTGGTACTTGTAGTATCAGAAATATGTAACACCTCCTTCATTGCCTTTAACGTGTGGCCCTAATAAGGAATACGTTTGTTTATTCACCGTCGACACTGGATTCAGTGTCCCTGTCTGTGTCTGTGTCGACCGACTAAAGTAAACGGGCGTTTTAAAACCCCTGACGGTGTTTTTGAGACGTCTGGACCGGTACTAATTGTTTGTCGGCCGTCTCATGTCGTCAACCGACCTTGCAGCGTGTTGACATTATCACGTAATTTCCTAAATAAGCCATCCATTCCGGTGTCGACTCCCTAGAGAGTGACATCACCATTACAGGCAATTGCTCCGCCTCCTCACCAACATCGTCCTCATACATGTCGACACACACGTACCGACACACAGCACACACACAGGGAATGCTCTGATAGAGGACAGGACCCACTAGCCCTTTGGAGAGACAGAGGGAGAGTTTACCAGCACACACCAAAAACGCTATAATTATATAGGGACAACCTTATATAAGTGTTTTCCCTTATAGCATCTTTTTTATATATTTCTAACGCCAATTTAGTGCCCCCCCTCTCTGTTTTAACCCTGTTTCTGTAGTGCAGTGCAGGGGAGAGCCTGGGAGCCTTCCCTCCAGCCTTTCTGTGAGGGAAAATGGCGCTGTGTGCTGAGGAGATAGGCCCCGCCCCTTTTTCGGCGGCCTCGTCTCCCGCTCTTAACGGATTCTGGCAGGGGTTAAATATCTCCATATAGCCTCCGGAGGCTATATGTGAGGTATTTTTTGCCAAAATAGGTATTCATTTGCCTCCCAGGGCGCCCCCCTCCCAGCGCCCTGCACCCTCAGTGACTGCCGTGTGAAGTGTGCTGAGAGGAAAATGGCGCACAGCTGCAGTGCTGTGCGCTACCTTTAGAAGACTGAGGAGTCTTCTGCCGCCGATTCTGGACCTCTTCTTACTTCAGCATCTGCAAGGGGGCCGGCGGCAAGGCTCCGGTGACCATCCAGGCTGTACCTGTGATCGTCCCTCTGGAGCTGATGTCCAGTAGCCAAGAAGCCAATCCATCCTGCACGCAGGTGAGTTCACTTCTTCTCCCCTAAGTCCCTCGTTGCAGTGATCCTGTTGCCAGCAGGACTCACTGTAAAATAAAAAACCTAAGCTAAACTTTTCTAAGCAGCTCTTTAGGAGAGCCACCTAGATTGCACCCTTCTCGGCCGGGCACAAAAATCTAACTGGCTTGGAGGAGGGTCATAGGGGGAGGAGCCAGTGCACACCACCTGATCGGAAAGCTTTACTTTTGTGCCCTGTCTCCTGCGGAGCCGCTATTCCCCATGGTCCTTTCAGGAACCCCAGCATCCACTAGGACGATAGAGAAATATATATATATATATATATATATATATATATATACACACACACACACACACACACACACACACACACACACACACACTATGCTGTTACTGGGAGTGCCATACCGAAAAAAAACTCCTCACCTCAGGAGGCCCGGGCCACCTTCATGGAGAATCCTGCTGTCAATGCTGCCAGTGCTTCCTGGTGTAGTGGTGGCAAGGCGGCACACTCAGAGCCGGCCCTAACCAGTTTGATGCCCAAGGCAAGATTCTAGCTGGTGGCCCCTAGCATCGCCCGCTAGTTCCGCCTCTGACCAGCACCCTTCTCCCAGCATCGCACCCAACAGTACAGATCACAGCAGCAGCCAGCAACACCCATCATCCCTCATAAAGGGGACGAGAGGGATAGAGAGACAACGGGGTGAGAGAGAGGAGAGAGAAAGGGAGTAGAGAGAAAGAGAGAGAAAGGGACACAGATAGCAGGGTAGAGAAAGCAGGGTGAGACAGAAGAGAGAGAGGTGAGAGGGGGAGTGGGAGAGGGTTGAGAGAGAGGGGGAGCAGGGTTTAAGAGAGGGGAGGGAGAAGAGAACAAAAGAAAGAGAGATAGGTAGAAAGAAGGTTAGAGAGAAAGAAAAATAGGGAGAGAGAGAAAAAGAGAGCGAGGTGAGACAGAGGGAGGGGTGAAAGGAGAGAGCAGGAGAGAGAGAAATAAAAAGAATGAAAGAGAGGGGAGACAGAGAGGAAGGATGAGATATAATGGAAAGAAAGAAAGAAAGAAAGAGAGAAAGAAAGAAAGAAAGTTGAGATAAGTGGGTGAGAGGTTTGAAAGAGGGAGAGGGGAGCGGGGGAGAGGAGGCAGGGAAGAGAGAATGAGAGGGAGAGAAAAGAATGAGAGAGAGAGGTAGAGAGAGGTGAGACAAAGGAGGGGGTGAGAGAAAGGAAGGGGGAGAGGAAAGAGGTGACAGAGTGTGTGTGAGAGAGAGAGAGAAAGAGAGAGGAGAGAGAAAGGGGAGAGAAAGAGGTGAGACAGACAGCAGGGTAGAGAAAGCAGCGCAAGAGAGTCGAGAGGAGGAGAAAGAAAAAAAGACAGAGAAAGAAAGAGAGACAGACGGTTGTGAGAGTGGGGGAGCAGGGTGTAAGAGAGAGGGAAAGAGAGCAAAAGAAAGCGAGGGAGAGAGGGTTAGAGAGAGAAAGTATGAGAAAGAAAAAGGTGAGACAGAGAGGTAGTGTAAGAGAGAGGGTTGAGAGAGAGTGGGATGGGTGGAGAGCAGGGGGGAGAGAGAGAGAATTAGAGAGACAGGGAGGATGCGAGACAAAGTTGAGTAAGACAGGGGTGTGTGAACGAGGGAGGGTCAGAGAAGAGGGAGCAGGGTATAGAGAGAAAGGTGACAAAGAAAGTGAGAGAGAAAGAAAGAGCAAGACAGAGAAATGAGAGAAAGAAAAGAGAAACGAGAGAGAGAGTTAGAGAGAGAGAGAGAGAGAGAGAGAGAGAAGGGGGTGACAAAGAGGGGGGTGGGGGGATACAGAATGAAAGAAAAAGAAAGAGGGAAACAGTGGAGGTGAGAGAGACCAGGGTTGAGAGAGGGGAAAGAGAGAAAAAGAGAGAGGTGAGACGGATGGAGGATTGAGAGAGAGGGGGTACAGATGGCCCTGTGTACTTAGCTCTGTCCCCCTGCCCCCAGTACAAGTGACACTGTGCGTCCCTCCCTTCAGTGAAACGGCACTGTGTACCTCGGGCAGTAGTGGGTCCCCCTTCTCATCAGTGACAGGAAAAGCGGGTCCCCTTTCTTCTCCGGCAGCAGTGGGTCCCTTCTTCTGTTTTTTGTTGGATCATGACGTCGGGCAACAGCGTCAGAGAGTGGTAAAAAAGGTGAGTGCGGCTGGACTGGCTGGACCATCTCCTCCTGCTAGTACTGCTGCATGCCCCTTCATGGCACCACACTGCCGCAGGTCCCTGCTTGAAAAAAAAAAAAAAAAGTGGCAGAAACAACATGGGGTGGCTCCGACAGTGCCTCCAGTCACCCCACACAGCCTGTTCCCCCCCAGTCACCCCCCCTTACTCACACACACACAGCCTGTTACCCCCAGCCACACACCCCTCCCCACACACACACAGCCTGTTCCCCCCAGCCACACACCCCCTCCCCGCACATACACAGCCTGTTCCCCCTAGTCACACACACACAGCCACCACCAGCCAAGTCATGCCCCCCCTCCCCTCACACGGCCTGTTACCCCGCAGTCACCCCCACACACACGCAGCCTGTTCACCCTAGTCACACACACAGCCACCCCCCAGCCAAGTCATCCCCCCTCCCCTCAAACTCACACGGCCTGTTACCCCCAGTCACCCTCACACACAGACAGCCTGTTACCCCCAGTCACCCCCACACACAGACAGCCTGTTACCCCCAGTCACCCTCACACACAGACAGCCTGTTACCCCCAGTCACCCTCACACACAGACAGCCTGTTACCCCCAGTCACCCCCACACACACGCCGCCTGTTCCCCCTAGTCACACACACTCACATACACACACACAGCCACCCCCCAGCCAAGTCATCCCCCCTCCCCTCAAACTCACACAGCCTGTTACCCCCAGTCACCCACACACACAGCCTGTTACCCCGTCACCCCCCCCAACACACACACAGCCTGTTACCCCCAGTCACCCCCACAGCCTGTTACCCCCAGTCACCCCCCCACACACACAGCCTGTTACCCCCCAACACACACAGCCTGTTACCCCCAGTCACCCCCCCCCCCCCCCCACACACACGCACAGCCTGTTAGGGTGCATACACACGGTGAGATTCGGACTTATCCGATTCTCACCGTGCGACAGGGGGCCGGGTCGGCACTTAGCCAGTATCGCAAGCACATAATAACTGTGCTTGCGATGCTGGCTATGTGCGATTTCAATCCTGACTATCTCTTCTATAGAGATAGTCAGGATTGACTTGCCTGCACAGCCTATTTTTTCTTCCGATGCCGACCGCGCGGGGCCGCGCATCGGCATCGGATCGGGATCGCAAGGTGACTGTCACCTTGCGATCTGCACTATATTTTCTTCCGATTCTGACTATATAGTCAGAATCGGAAGAAAATATCTTACCGTGTGTACACACCTTTACTCGCAGTCATCCCCTCACCCACACACAAACAGCCTGTTATCCCCCCAGTCACACCCACACAGCTGTTACCCCCAGTCATCCCCCCCACACACACACAACCAGTTACCCCCAGTCACCCCCTCCCACACACACACACACCCTGTTACCCCCAGTCACCCCCTCCCACACACACACACACACACCCTGTTACCCCCAGTCACCCCCTCCCACACACACACACACCCTGTTACCCCCAGTCACCCCCTCCCACACACACACACACCCTGTTACCCCCAGTCACCCCCTCCCACACACACACACACACCCTGTTACCCCCAGTCACCCCCCCCCCACACACGCACAGCCTGTTACTCGCAGTCATCCCCTCCCCCACACACAAACAGCCTGTTATCCCCCCAGTCACACCCACACAGCTGTTACCCCCAGTCACCCCCCCCCACATACACACACACACAACCAGTTACCCCCAGTCACCCCCTCCCACACACACACACACACACACCCTGTTACCCCCAGTCACCCCCTCACACACACATCCTGTTACCCCCCAGTCACCACCCCACACACACATCCTGTTACCCCCAGTCACCCCCCCACACATACAGCCTGTTATCCCAGTAACCCCCCCACACATACAGCCTGTTATCCCAGTCACCACACATACACTCAGCCTGTCCCCTCGCCCCACACACACACATGTATTCTGTACCTGTCACCTCCAAGTCCCCACAGAGGAAGCAGTGAGGGGCAGGCCACACACAGACTACCGCCGACGCCAGGAGCCAAGCAAAATCGGGGGCGTGGCCTAACATCGGACCCCCCCGTGGCCACGCCCATTTTTATGAATTATTTTATTTTATTTTTTTATTTTATTTATGACCTGGCTGGAGGCGGAGCTACCGGGACTCCGGAAGAAAGGCGGAAACACTGACTGGTGTTACGTCACTGCCTGTGCGGCGCAGGGAGGGTTAGTGACCCCTTCCACTCCGCCGCCCATGAAGTTTGTGCCTGCGGTGGCCTTTGTGCGTGGGTGCCACAGAAGGAGGGGAGGTGGTCGGAGGGTGGCAATTGCAGGCTGCTGTAGCAGGAAAAATGTTTCCTGTCTACAGCCGCAGCACAGTAGATGCAGTGGGCCTATTTTGATGGGGGGCCTGGAGCTGCAGCTCCATCCGCCCCATTGTTAATCCGGCCCTGCATACACACACCTCCCTAATCATTACACCTTGTAAAAGATGCCGTGTCCGCACATTATCACCTGAGGGGCTTGGTATTTTGCTGAGTAGGGGTGGGGGGAGGTTGCTGTCGATTTGCCTAGGGTGCTGAGAAACCTTGCACCGGCCCTGGGTGTATAGGAAACATAAATGCATTCTGTGCTTAGACTTGGGTCCCATTGCCATGATATCTCATTATTGTATGCAATTATTCCAAAATACGGAATAATCCGATATCCAAAATGCTTCTGGTCCCAAGCATTTTGAATAAGGGATACTCAACCTGTATATAGCCAATCGAAGATCCGCACTCACATCCTAGTAAATCCATCAGTGGTGTGCTCCACAAAGGTAATAAAGTATATACCTATTATAGAGTGTTACTAACCACTATGGTTAGAAGAGGGCACTCACCAGACGTAAAGATAAAAAAGTCTAGTTTATTAATTCATCCAAGGTTCATCTTACAATTCAGCAGAGTCGACGTTTCGGCTCTCAGCAGGAGCCTTTGTCAAGACAGGTATCGCTGACAACCTCACAGCATGAAGACAAGGATGTGAGGTTGTCAGCGATACCTGTCTTGACAAAGGCCCCTGCTGAGGGCCGAAACGTCGACTCTACTGAATTGTAAGATGAACTTTGATGAATTAATAAACTAGAATTTTTTATCTTTACGTCTGGTGAGTGCCGTCTTCTAACCTTAGTAGTTAGTAACACTCTCTCTCTCTCTCTCTCTCTCTCTCTCTCTCTCACTCTATATATATATATATATATATATATATATATATATATACACTGCTCAAAAAAATAAAGGGAACACTAAAATAACACATCCTAGATCTGAATGAATTAAATATTCTTATTAAATACTTTGTTCTTTACATAGTTGAATGTGCTGACAACAAAATCACACAAAAATTATCAATGGAAATCAAATTTATTAACCCATGGAGGTCTGGATTTGGAGTCACCCTCAAAATTAAAGTGGAAAAACACACTACAGGCTGATCCAACTTTGATGTAATGTCCTTAAAACAAGTCAAAATGAGGCTCAGTAGTGTCTGTGGCCTCCTCGTGCCTGTATGACCTCCCTACAACACCTGGGCATGCTTCTGATGAGGTGGCGGATGGTCTCCTGAGGGATCTCCTCCCAGACCTGGACTAAAGCATCCGCCAACTCCTGGACAGTCTGTGGTGCAATGTGGCATTGGTGGATGGAGCGAGACATGATGTCCCAGATGTGCTCAATTGGATTCAGGTCTGGGGAACGGGCGGGCCAGTCCATAGCATCAATGCCTTCGTCTTGCAGGAACTGCTGACACACTCCAGCCACATGAGGTCTAGAATTGTCTTGCATTAGGAAGAACCCAGGGCCAACCGCACCAGCATATGGTCTCACAAGGGGTCTGAGGATCTTATCTCAGTACCTAATGGCAGTCAGGCTACCTCTGGCGAGCACATGGAGGGCTGTGCGGCCCCCCAAAGAAATGCCACCCCACACCATTACTGACCCACTACCAAACCGGTCATGCTGGAGGATGTTGCAGGCAGAAGAACGTTCTCCTTGGTGTCTCCAGACTCTGTGACGTCTGTCACATGTACTCAGTGAGAACCTGCTTTCATCTGTGAAGAGCACAGGGCGCCAGTGGCGAATTTGCCAATCTTGGTGTTCTCTGGCAAATGCCAAACGTCCTGCACGGTGTTGGGCTGTAAGCACAACCCCCACCTGTGGGCGTCGAGCCCTCATAGCACCCTCATGGAGTCTGTTTCTGATCGTTTGAGAAGACACATGCACATTTGTGGCTTGCTGGAGGTCATTTTGCAGGGCTCTGGCAGTGCTCCTTCTGTTCCTCCTTGCACAAAGGCGGAGGTAGCGGTCCTGCTGCTGGGTTCTTGCCCTCCTACGGCCTCCTCCACGTCTCCTGATGTACTGGCCTGTCTCCTGGTAGCGCCTCCATGCTCTGGACACTACGCTGACAGACACAGTAAACCTTCTTGCCACAGCTCGCATTGAGGTGCCATCCTGGATGAGCTGCACTACCTGAGCCACTTGTGTGGGTTGTAGGGAGGTCATACAGGCACGTGGAGGCCACACACACTACTGAGCCTCATTTTGACTTGTTTTAAGGACATTACATCAAAGTTGGGTCAGCCTGTAGTGTGTTTTTCCACTTTAGTTTTGAGGGTGACTCCAAATCCAGACCTACATGGGTTAATAAATTTGATTTCCATTGATAATTTTTGTGTGATTTTGTTGTCAGCACATTCAGCTATGTAAAGAACAAAGTATTTAATAAGAATATTTCATTCATTCAGATCTAGGATGTGTTGTTTAAGTGTTCCCTTTATTTTTTTGAGCAGTGTATATATATATATATATATATATATCGATTAATGGGGGTCACAACTTTTATTTAAAATAATATATATTGTATTTGAATCATTACTATGAGTGCAAAAACAGGATTTTAATACCTACCGGTAAATCCTTTTCTCCTAGTCCGTAGAGGATGCTGGGGTCCACTTCAGTACCAGGGGGTATAGACGGTTCCGCAGGAGCCATGGGCACTTTAAGACTTTTCTAGAGTGTGAACTGGCTCCTCCCTCTATCCCCCTCCTCCAGACCTCAGTATAGGAACTGTGCCCAGGGAGACGGACATTTCGAGAAAAGGATTTACTTTTAAGTTAATGGTGATATTCATACCAGCTCGCACTTCAACCATGCCGCATAACATGGTATTAAACAAAACACATGCCAACGAGCATGAACATTACAGCAAACGTGCTGAAAATATTTTTAACAAACTAACAACTGCAGGTAAAGTACGCACTGGGCTAGGTGCCCAGCATCCTCTACGGCAGGGGTGGGCAACCAGTCAGAGGCAAAGAGCCAGAAAAGATCCATAGGCAAGTGCAAGAGCCACTATCATGCGCGCGCCGAAGGCGTGCGCGCAAAAATGGGGGTGTGGCCTAGTTGTTACAAAGCCACGCCCCATTTTTGTGCACACACCTTTCGGTATGATGTTTGTAGGAGTGTGACCTTGTGTCATAACCCTGTTTAGTCATGTTGTACAGTGCCACATACATATAAAAATGCCAAAAAATGGGTGCCACCACAGTGCCAGAAAAATATATGCCCCCAGTGCCAGATACATATACGCCCCCAGTGCCAGATATGCCCCCACAGTGCCAGATATGCCCCCACAGTGCCAGATATGCCCCCGATGCAGATACACATGTCCCCACAGTGCCTCCCACAGTGCCAGATATGCCCCCGATGCAGATACACGTCCCCACAGTGCCTCCCACAGTGCCAGATATGCCCCCGATGCAGATACACGTCCCCACAGTGCCTCCCACAGTGCCAGATATGCCCCCGATGCCGATACACATGCCCCCACAGTGCCTCCCACAGTGTCAGATATGCCCCCGATGCAGATACACATGTCCCCACAGTGCCAGATATGCCCCCACAGTGCCAGATATGCCCCTGATGCAGATACACGTCCCCACAGTGCCTCACACAGTGCCAGATATGCCCCCACAGTGCCAGATATACCCCCGTTGCCGATACACATGCCCCCACAGTGCCTCCCACAGTGCCAGATATGCCCCCACAGTGCCAGATATGCCCCCGATGCAGATACACATGTCCCCACAGTGCCAGATATGCCCCCACAGTGCCAGATATGCCCCCGATGCAGATACACATGTCCCCACAGTGCCAGATATGCCCCCACAGTGCCAGATATGCCGCCGATGCAGATACACGTCCCCACAGTGCCTCACACAGTGCCAGATATGCCCCCAGTGCCAGATATCCCCCAGTGCCAGATATGCCCCCAGTGCAGATACACATGCCCACACAGTGCCAGATATGCCCCCAGTGCCAGATATCCCCCAGTGCCAGATATGCCCCCAGTGCAGATACACATGCCCACACAGTGCCTCATATGCCCCCAGTGCCAGTTATGCTCCAGTGCAGATACACATGCCCCCACGGTGCCTCATATGCCCCCACAGTGCCTCATATGCCCCCAGTGCAGATACACATGCCCCCACAGTGCCTCATATGCCCCCACAGTGCAGATACGCATGCCCCCAGTGCAGATACATATGCCGCCACAGTGCCTCACCCCCCCCCCAAAAAAAAACAAAAAACAAAAACAAAACAAAGTGCTGCTTACCGCGCTGCTGTGAGGGGAAGGAGAGCGCAGCGCGCGCCTCTCCTACCCCTCCGTCTCCGGCGGCAGTGTGTATCTTCAATTCGGCGCCGGTCCATGAGCCAATCAGAGCTCGCGGACCGGGCAGCCAATCAGGAGCCTTTGCTGCCGGTCCGCAAGCACTGATTGGCTCACGGGCCGCCGCAGAATTGAAGATACACACCGCCAATGGAGACCTGCTGCAGTGGGAAACTGGTGTGTCGGGCAGCGGTGGCCGGGAGCGCATCGAGCCGCATGCGGAGGATAAAAGAGCCGCATGCGGTTCGAGAGCCGCGGGTTGGCCACCGCTGCTCTACGGACTAGGAGAAAAGGATTTACCGGTAGGTATTAAAATCCTGTTTTCTCATACGTCCTAGAGGATGCTGTGGTCCACTTCAGTACCATGGAGTTATACCAAAGCCCCAGTACAGGCGGAAGAGTGCGGATGACCCTGCAGCACCGATTGACCAAACTTTAGGTCCTCATTGGCCAAGGTGTCAAACTTGTAAAACTTAGCAAACGTGTTTGTCCCTGATCAAGTAGCTGCTCGGCAAAGTTGTAACGCCGAGACCCCCCAGGCAGCCGCCCAGGATGAGCCGACCTTTCTAGTAGAATGGGCATGCACAGAATTCGGTATCGGCAATCCTGCCGTGGAATGAGCATGCTGAATCGTACCTCTGATCCAGCGCGCAATTGTCTGCTTAGAAGCAGGACACCCAATCTTTTTGGGAGCAAACAGGACAAACAGAGCCTCTGTTTTCCGTATCCGAGCTGTTCTTGCGACATAAATTCTCAAAGCTCTGACCACATCCAGAGACTTTGACGTAGCGAAGGTGTCAGTAGCCACTGGCACCACAATAGGTTGGTTTATATGAAAAGAAGAAACCACCTTTGGAAGAAATTGCTGACGAGTTCTTAACTCAGCCCTATCTTCATGAAAGATCAAGTAAGGGCTCTTGTCAGACAAGGCCCCTAACTCGGATACCCGCCTTGCGGATGCCAAGGCCAACAGCATGACCACTTTTCAAGTGAGAAACTTTAACTCTATCTCCTGGAGAGGTTAAAACCAATCCGATTGAAGGAACTGCAACACCACGTTAAGATCCCATGGTGCCACAGGAGGCAGAAATGAAGGTTGGATGTGCAGAACCCCTTTCACGAATGTCTGAACTTCTGGAAGGGAGGCCGAAATCTGAACTTTGATTGAACCCAATCGTAGGCCCGCATCCACACCCGCCTGAAGAAAATGGAGAAAACGTCCTAACTGAAACTCTTCCGTTGGAGCTTTCTTGGTTTCACACCAAGACACATATTTTCTCCAAATACGGTGGTAATGTTTAGACGTTACTCCTTTCCTGGCCTGAATAAGAGTGGGAATGAGTTCTTTGGGAATACCCATTCGGGCTAGGATCCGGCGCTCAACAGCCATGCCGTCAAACGTAGCCGGGGTAAGTCTTGATACACGCACGGCCCCTGCTGCAGCAGGTCCTCGCGAAGAGGAAGAGGCCGAGGATCTTCTATGAGCAACTCCTGAAGATCTGGATACCCAGACCTCCTTGGCCAGTCTGGGATAATGAGGATTGCTCGAACCCCAGTTCTTCTTATGATCTTGAGAACTTTCGGTATGAGTGGAAGTGAAGGGAAGACATACACTGACCGAAACGCCCACTGGGTCACTAGTGCATCCACTGCTATTGCTTGAGGGTCTCTCAACCTGGAACAATATCTCTGAAGCTTCTTGTTGAGACAAGATGCCATCATGTCTACTTGAGGAACTCCCCAAAGACCTGTGTCCTCTGCGAAGACTTCTTGGTGGAGGCCCCATTCTGCTGGATGGAGATCGTGTCTGCTGAGGAAGTATGCTTCCCAGTTGTCCACTCCCGGAATGAAAATTGCCGACAGAGCTCTTGCATGTCTTTCTGCCCAGAGGAGGATCTTTGTCACCTCTGCCATCGCCGCTCTGCTTATCGTTCTGCCCTGACGGTTTATGTACGCGACTGCTGTTACATTGTCCGACTGGATCTGTACTGGTTGATCTTGAAGAAGATGCACCGCTTGTAGAAGGCCATTGTAAATGGCTCTCAACTCCAGAATGTTTATGTGAAGACAAGTTTCTTGACTTGACCATTTTCCTTGGAAGCTTTCTCCCTGTGTGACTGCTCCCCAGCCTCGGAGACTTGCATCCGTGGTTACTAGGACCCAGTCCTGAATCCCGAACCTGCGTCCCTCCAGGAGGTGAGAACTGTGTAGCCACCACAGGAGCGAAATTCTGACTTTGGATGACAGGATTATCCTCTGGTGCATGTGCAGATGGGATCCGGACCACTTGTCCAACAGGTTCCACTGGAATACTCTGGCATGGAATCGGCCAAACTATATGGCCTCGTAGGCCACTACCATCTTTCCCAACAACCTAATGCATTGATGAATCGACACTCTTGTTGGTTTCAGAATTTGTTTGACCATTCTCTGGATTTCCAGAGCCTTCTCAACTGGAAGAAATACCCTCTGTAGTTCTGTGTCTAGTATCATCCCCAGAAAAGACAATCTTGTCGTTGGTTCCAACTGTGATTTTGGAAAATTTATGATCCAACCGTGTTGTTGAAATACTGTCAGGGAGAGTGCAATGTTCTGCACCAACCTTTCCCTGGACCTCGCTTTTATCAGGAGATCGTCCAGGTAAGGAATTATATTGACTCCTTGCTGTTAAAGGAGGACCATCATCTCCGCCATCACCTTGGTGAACACCCTCGGTGCCGTGGAGAGTCCGAACGGCAACGTCTGAAATTGGTAATGACAATCCTGTATCGCGAATCTCAGATAGGCTTGATGTGGAGGATAAATGGGAACATGTAAGTAGGCATCTTTATGTCCACTGACACCATGAAGTCCTCTTCCTCCAGACTGGAAATCACTGCCCTCAGAGATTCCATCTTGAACTTGAACCTTTGCAGGTAGAGATTCAGAGTTTTTAGGTTTAGAATCGGTCTAACCGAGCCGTCCGGCTTCGGAACTACGAATAGGCTTGAATAAAACCCTTCTCCTTGTTGTAACAAGGGAACCAGGACAATGACTTGGTCCTGACACAATTTTTGTATTGCTGCTGCTACCACTTCCCTGTCTGAGATAGAAGCTGGTAAGGTCGATTTGAAATTTCGGCATGGGGGAATGTGTTGAAACTCCAGTTTGTACCCGTGGGACACTATTTGTAAGACCCACGGATCCAGGCCAGATTGAACCCAGAACTGACTGAAGAGTTTCAGACGTGCCCCCACCTGAGCGGACTCCCGCAAGGGAGCTCCAGCGTCATGCTGAAGATTTGGCAGAAGCAGAGGCTGATTTCTGCTCCTGTGATCCTGGAGACACTGTGGACTTTTTTCCTTTTTCCCTTCCTTTACCCGCAAAGAAAGGCGAACCTTTACCCTTTTTGTATTTATTGGGCCGAAAGGACTGCATCTGAGAGTGATGTGTCTTTTTCGCCGGCGCAGGAGCATTAGGCAAGAATGTCGACTTACCTGCGGTAGCCGCAGAAACTAAGGCATCCAGCCCATCTCCAAACTAGGCCTCACCCTTATGCGGGAGAGCCTCCATATTCCTTTTGGAATCTGCATCAGCATTCCATTGGCGAATCCACAATGCCCTCCGTGCTGAGATTGCCATGGTAGCGGCTCTTGATCTAAAGAGACCAATATCTTTCATGGCTTCTAGCATGTACGCAGCAGCGTCTTTGATATGACCTAACGTTAGGAGTATCTTGTCTCTATCTATTGTGTCTATGTCTGATGACAAGTTTTCTGACCACTTTTCAATACTACTCACCCACGCACAGGCAATGGTAGGCCTGAGTAGTGTTCCATTGGCCACATAAATAGATTTCAACGTAGTCTCTAACTTGCGGTCTGCCGGCTCCTTTAGTGAAGCCGTCCCAGGCGCAGGGAGAATTACCTTTTTTGTTAACCGTGACAGGGCACTGTCTAAAACGGGGGGTGACTCCCACCTTTTCCTGTCCTCTGCAGGGAAAGGGTAAGCTACCTGAATTCTTTTGGGAACCTGAAATTTCTTTTCAGGATTTGTCCAGACTCCCTCAAAGAGACTGTTCAGCTCATGAGATGGAGGAAAAGTGACATTAATTTTCTTTTCTTTACAAAAGTAAGCCTTCTCCTGTGGTAAAGGAGGTGCCTCCGTAACTTCTAACACCTCCTTTATAGCAACAATCATGTACTGAATGTTTTTCGCTAACTTTGGATCTATTCCCCTGGAATCACTAGTGTCGACACAGGAATCAGAGTCCGTGTCGGTATCAGTTTGTACTATTTGTGCAAATGACCTTTTATGTGACCCAGAGGGGTCACATAAAAGGTCATCCTGTGGATGAAAAGGCAGAACTATTAAAAATCTCATCTTCGACAGATTTTCTCCAGTTTTCTGCATGAGACTCAGACTTATCCAATCTCTTACTGATATGATTCATAATATCACGTAATTCTTTCACCCATTCAGGCTCATGGTGTGCCGGCAGCGCCACCACATTACAACTCTGTGTCCCTAAAATGGCTCCCTCAGAAAAAATCCCTGTGCCGCGTACTTTGTACACAGAGGCAAAAAATCCCGGTGTTGCGTACTTTGTACACAGAGATCCTCAAGCACTTTATATTATGAATAATAGGTTATAGCACCGAATATTACACCCCCCCTTTTTTGCACCCTGATACTTGATTCAGAAGTGGAGAGGAGGATCAGCGTTTCTTGCCCTGCAGCTGCTGGGAGAAAATGGCGCTGAGCAGTGTGCTGGCTGCCTGAGGAAGAAGCCCCGCCCCTTGTAATGGCGCGTTTTTCCTCAGCTTTTAGAATAGATATTTATACTGGCGGGGGTGTAGGACAGTGTAAACACAAAATATGCTGCCTTTTGCCAGTGAGAGTAGGTTTCATGCTGCCCAGGGCACCCCCCCCCCCCCCTGCATCCTGCTGTGCACTGTGTTATGGATAGTATGTTCACGCAGCGTTCACGCTCGCTGCGCAATACCTTAAGCCATCACGATGACTGGAGATCCCTCTCTGCAGATCTCCGGTGTTACTACTCACCAGTCTTCTGACTTCTGGCTCTGTTAGGGGGGTAACGGCATGCTGTGGGAGTGAGCGCGTAGCCACAGCTAGTGTTCAGTACCCTTCAGGAGCTAATGGTGTCCTGTTAGCAAGAAGCAGAGCCATGAAACTCTTTAGGAAGTTGGTTCCTACTTCTGCCCCCTCAGTCCCACGAAGCAGGGAGACTGTTGCCAGCAGTCTCCCTGAAAATAAAAAACCTAACATAAAGTCTTTTAGTGAAACTCAGTAGAGCTCCTCTAGAGTGCAACCAGTCTGCCTGGGCACATTTTCTAAACTAAGGTCTGGAGGAGGGGCATAGAGGGAGGAGCCAGTTCACACTCTAGAAAAGTCTTAACGTGCCCATGGCTCCTGCGGAACCGTCTATACCCCATGGTACTGAAGTGGAACCCAGCATCCTCTAGGACGTATGAGGAATACTTCTTTTACCCTGGTACCTACAGCCCATCAGTTATCACTAGGCAGGTGTGCAGCATGTCCGTCCGCCCTCCCCATCAATAGGGGACCATACCCAATGCTGAATAGACCAGACCTAACTGACAAAAGGAGGGGATTGGCATCACTGAAATTCAGTTGAAATCATGTCAGACAAATGACAAATGTAGTGTAAGTAGTTGGAGAAGTACACCAGAGGCAAGATGTAATGGTGTCCGAGTTTGCCAGAGGTGCGGGATGCCGGGAGAACTCTGACTTTTTTTTAAAAGTGGTTTTGCCTTGTAAATGACTGTCGCTTTAAAAAAAAATGCCTGTGTTCGGCCAGCATCCTGCACCTCCGGCAAAATGGGACGCCTAAGGCACAATCAGTTATACAGTTACCACAAAGGGATTATTTTTTATATCTATGGTGCAAAGAGAAATGATGTGCTGTAACTCATAGCAACAGATCTGTTATAATGGTTTCATTATTGTGCTACGATCCACAGCAACCACATAATTTCTGCATGTTCCACGTTATAACATAGATCTTAAAGAGTGGCCAATGTTCCAAGAGGAAAATAGAACTTATGGGAAAATATGTAATATTGAGAGAGCACTACACTCTACCAGCATTAGCTGGTGTATCCAGGGCCGGTGCTAGGGTGTTCGGCGCCCCCCTGCAAACTACAAATTTGCGCCCTCCCATACTTTACAAAGGGACAGCACGCGCCTTTGGTGCACACCGAAAAAAAGGAGTTTGGTCTTACACGGAAGGGGCACAGCCACACAATATTACCCCCATTTCAAATTACGCCACAGTAGCAAAATCTTATTCACATAACACTGCACGTAGTAGTGCTTCTTTTATACAAAATCCCCCCTGTAGTAGTGCTGCTTACACAAAATCCCACCCTGTAGTAATGGTGCTTACACAAAATGCCCCCTTAGTAGTGCCGCTTACACAAAATTCCGCCTGTGGTAGTGCCGCTTATACAAAATTCCGCCTGTGGTAGTGCCGCTTATACAAAATTCCGCCTGTGGTAGTGCCGCTTATACAAAATTCCGCCTGTGGTAGTGCCACTTACACAAAATTCCGCCTGTGGTAGTGCCGCTTATACAAAATTCCGCCTGTGGTAGTGCCGCTTATACAAAATTCCGCCTGTGGTAATGCCGCTTATACAAAATTCCACCTGTGGTAGTGCCACCCTTTTCGGGTCTAACTTCCTGGCCTGCACAGTGCACACTCTGGCTCTGCACTATACAGTCAGGGATGGAGAGAGGAAGCTGAAAGCTGCCGGCGCCGCTGCCTGTCACAGCGTGACAGGTGCAGCAGTCGGCAGCAGCAGGCAGTGGCGGATCTAGACTTTACTTTTAGGGGCACCGGTTTAAGAATCCTGACTCTTCCCCTCTACTCATAGCTCTCCTCCCAATTAGTTCTGCCCTCCCATTTTCAACAAATATTAAAAAAAAAAAACACGTTGAAAAATATAGTTTTTTTTTTTTTTTAAACATCATTACCAGATGTGCAGCACTGGCACAATCCCTCTGGGTACTTTAGGAGTCACTGCTACTTACTTTGGGTGGTTGGAGCAGCACCCTTGGCTCCTCAGACTGACAGTGTGGTGTTAATGTGACATCATAGCCAAGGACCGCACTCACAAAATGTAACACGGACATGGCAAACCAGCTGCTGGCTGCTTCTCCTTCATGACGGTATCCGATGCTCCGATCAGAGGCAAAAAAAGACACTGGTTGAAATGATGGCACTCATGCAGTGCCCCAGGCACCCCTAAACATTAAGTGCTGGATGCCGGCCAATTTGGACGTTTTTTAAAGGGGAAATCATTTACAAGGCAAAACCATGCCTTTGTAAATGACTGCCCCTTCAAAAAAAAGTCTAAGTTCGGCTGGCATCACGCACGACTGGCAAACTTGGACTCAATAACATCGCGCCCCATATATGACAGTAGTGTCATAAACCTCTAGGCCATGTATACCCACACTTTAGCCGGACACACATGGGTTAAGGTTTTTATGGGGAGTGATTTTGATTTGGTTTCTGAGTAAATTAGGGGGTGTTTCTTTGTACTTTTATCATATTTTATGCTGGGGCTCTCTCTTTTCATATGGATGTTGGACAGAGTACTGTCTTATTAGTGAGCATATCAGTGTTGTTATCTGTCATGTTCTTTCTTTATTTTACTTTATTATTCTCCTTTCCTCTACTGCCATCTCTCTTCTGTACTTTGGCTACCCTGTCCTGTTTTTTTCTCTTTCCCCTTTATTTTCTTTCTTTAATCAATGGAAAGACCCCATATAGTTGCCTTATCCACATGTTACCTGTCAGGTGGTGGGGTGTCCTCCAATGATCAGACTGCAGGTATCTCTGGTCAGGCTGGGGCTGTCATCCGTCGCAGGTGCTCGTCGGAGCAGGCTGTCTTGTGTTCCCTTGGCCGTTACACGTTTTCTGGGGCCTTTGCTCGGGTTGCGGGGGTTTCAGGGCCTTTTCTCCATGCTGTAGGCGGCCATGTGCGTCCCCAGGATCGGACTGTGATCAGGGGCCTGTCTGATTTTCCTGTCAGGCGTCAGGTCCTGGCCACTGGGGCAGGCAGGGCCACGTGGGTGCAGAGCTGGCCCTAACCAATATGATGCCCTAGGCAAGATTTTGGCTGGTGCCCCCTAGCACCACCGCTGGTTCCGGCTCTGACCCTGCACCCCTTTCCCAGCACCATCACCCCTCACCCATAGCAGTTCTTATTTTGGTGTTTGTACCCACCATATTTTACATAGGAACAGTTTGCACATTTGGCGCACAGCCCAAAAAGGGGTGTGTTTTTGCTGGCAAGGGGCATGGCCACACAATAGTACCCCCAATTCCAATTACGCCACACAGTACTGCAACTTTATTCACATTTGATCATGTGATAGTGTCCATAATTCATATTACATCCCACAGTAGTATCACTTTACCTTATAAATGTTACTCCTCACAGTAGAGCCCCTTAATTCACATTACATCACACTGAATTGCTCCTTATTCACATTACACCACACCCTATTGCTCTTTATTCACATTAGACAACACAGTAGTGCCTTTTCTATATGCAACGCCACATAGTAGAGCACCTTATACACATAATGCCACACATTAATAATGCATTTATACACATAATTCCAAACAGCAGTGCCCCTTACACATATGAGACACAATATTAATGTCCTTATAAACATAATGCGCCTTACACATTATACCAACCTTTATTAATGCCCTTTTACACATAATGTCCCTTACACATATACCGCACATTATTAATGCCCTTATACACATAATGACACACATAGTGCCCCCTACACATTTGCTGCACATTATTAGTGTCCCTATACACATAATGACACACATACAGTAGTACCCTTTTAAATATATGCCGCACATTATTAATGCCCTTATACACATAATGACACGCATAGTGCCCCTTACACATATTCCGAACACTACTGCACAACCAACCCACTCACATGCACACAGCAATCACACTGCCACTAACACTGTGACCTCTGCCTCTGCTTGGATACAGATGTGTCCTCATATATCTTGCCTCAATGCTAAAGTCTGGTACCTTTTTTTAATAAAAATGCATCTTATTTGCATTGCTATGTGGCTAGGATGCACAAGCAGCTTCTACTGATTAAAATGATATGCAGCATGCCTATATACTGTGTGAGACTGTGGCTGTATCTGTATATGAAATGCTACACACAGAATATAGGCATGCCACATATCATTTTAATCAGCAGAAGCTGCTGATGCCCCTATGCATATCAAATGCCCTAGGCAATTGCCTAGTTTGCCTATACCTATGGCCGGCTCCGCGTGGGTGCACTTACCGAGCAGTTGCTAGGCACCAGTGAGGGAAGCAGCCACACGTCTGAGGATCTCCTGGAGCAGCCACGCATCTGAGATCACATGGCTGTGGGTCCCGGACAAGTGCCGGTGGGTCGGGCAGCCCCATTAGTTTGGCGGTCAGTAGGATAAGGTGGAAGTAGTGATGGGGAGCAGCAACATTGGAGTGCTGTAGAACAATGCTAGGTCGCATAGGCAGGCTAGGCACCATTATGTGAGGAGAGGAGACACTACCAGCAGGGGGGACAGGCGGTGCATCAGCAGGGATACAGGACAGCTAGAACGCCTCTCCTTCCTGGCACCTACCTGCACTGCATCCATTTGCTGAGCGGGTAGCGCCGGGCCTGGATGTATCATTCAATGGTAGAGACAGATTTCTTTGGAGTTTCAGATAATGTGAGCTGTCTATGTAAGGCAGTAAATGAACCATGTGGAAGAGATTCAAAAACACGTAAACTGTAAAAATTGCTGTTGAAAATATAAACATAAATTATGAAAGTATGGTCAACAAGAACCTTTTGCTTCTAAGTAGCAGGATATATAGAGAAAAGATGACACACAAAAACAGCTGTATACTGTAAACATACTTTATTATGCACAAAATTCAAACACTGTTACAATCAACACCTGTCCATATAATACATTATTCACAAAGCAATCAAGTACACAAAAAATATAACAGTCTTCCTATAATATTACACAAAATAGCTAACAACACACAAGAGAAGCACCAACAGCAATTTACAGAAGTGCATCTAATCAAAATAGCAGTAAATAATACAAATACAATTCATAAATCAAGCCATAATAAGGAACCTACAATATAAAGAGCAATCCTTGGATAATGAGTCTTCCAAGACTTGATTTCCTTCTGTTTCAGTAAAGTTCTGCTTAAAACTATCTCCCTTTTTTTCAAATCCATTTGCAAATGTCATACAACTTTTTATGAACGATTGTCCTTATGGACACTTTTTAACCTGGTGATCATAGATTCCTCAGGTGTACCTTTTTCTGTTCTTGTTACTTCACCTGTCCTGACATCTTTTTTGTCGTGATGGATTGCACCTGAATGAGGAGGGGGCAGCGGTGCTGGGGGGAAGGATGGTTAGACGGTTGGAGCAGATTTTACACTAGGTGCCTGGGGGGAGGGTTTAGCAAGAAATCACGGGTCATTCAGTAAGAATAGCAGGGGTGGCGTTAGTGAACAAAACGGGGGAGGAGTAGGGGGAGGAATAGAGCAGACAGCAAGGGTAGTAACATAGGAAATAAAAAGGGTGTTAGAATAACAGTAACCAATGACGATTACGGGTCATCTTTGCTGTATAAGAATTATGATGTACCTACCATAAGGGGAAATACATATCTCAATTGTATGTATGTAAATGCAAGAAGCCTTACAGGTAAAAAAGGGGAACTAGAAATCCTCGCAGCAAGCAAGGAATATGATATTATAGGCATTACTGAAACGTGGTTGGACGAATCTCACGATTGGACAGTCAATCTAGAGGGTTACATGCTGTACAGGAGAGACAGACTAAATAAACGGGGTGGAGGGGTATGCCTTTACGTAAAGCCATTTATAAAGCCTGTTATACGGGAAGATATTCAAGAAGGGACTGTAAATACTATTGAGACGTTATGGGTAGAAATTGCATGCAGGGGTAAAGGAATAAAGAAGTTATTATTGGGGTTATGCTACAGGCCGCCTGGTATTAATGTGTTTGACGAGAAATTGTTACTGAATCAAATAGAAAGAGCAGCAGGAGTAGAAGACATAGTAGTGATGGGAGACTTTAACTATCCCGAGATAAATTGGAAAATCAATTCATGTGATACTGCTAGGGGCAATATGTTTTTAAACACGCTAAATGTTAATTACTTAGTTCAATTAATCGAGGAACCAACTAGGTACAATGCAATCTTAGACCTGGTATTAACTAACAATGGGGAATTGGTATCAAATATTGAAGTAGGAGAGCCCATAGGTAACAGCGACCACAATATGGTCACATTCAATATCAGTTTTCATAAGCAGTCCTATACTGGCTCAACTAGGACTCTAAACTTTAGCAAAGCCAACTTTGACATGATGAAGGAAGCATTAAGGGACATTGAATGGGAAATTCTGTTTCAAGGAAAAAATACTACAGAGAAATGGGATGTATTAAAATCACTGCTAATTAATAATACTCATAAATTTATTCCCACCAGCAGCAAAAAAAGGAATAAAAATCCCAAACCAATGTGGTGTAACAAAAATATAAAGGAATTAATGGACAAAAAAAAGACGAGCATTTAAAAAATACAAATCTGAGGGGGATGCGGAGTCATTCCAGCATTATAAGAACTGTAACAAAATATGCAAAAAAGGAATAAGAGCGACTAAAGTAGAAACTGAAAAACTAGTAGCAAAGGAAAGCAAAGCGAATCCCAACATTTTTTTTAAGTACATCAACAGCAAGAGACTAAAGAAGGAGAGTATAGGCCCTTTAAAGGACAAGAGGGGAGTCTTAATCAAAAATAATAATGACATAGCAAACAAACTAAACAAGTTTTTTTCAACGGTATTTACCAGAGAGGAACAAATGCTGGGTCTAACACAAAATCTCAACAAAGATAATGTCCCAATGCTAAATGCTTATTTATGTGAGGAGGTAGTCTGTGACCGATTTAAAAAGTTAAAGATTAATAAGTCACCTGGTCCAGATGGAATTCACCCGAGAGTTCTTATGGAGTTGCACGCTGAACTAGCAAGACCCCTATATTTTATCTTCATGGATTCGGTTAAATCGGGTATGGTTCCCAAAGACTGGCATATAGCGGAGGTAGTGCCGATATTTAAAAAGGGGAGCAAAGCTGAACCAGGTAATTATAGACCAGTTAGTTACATCTATAGTGGGGAAAGTATTGGAAGGTATTCTAAGAAACGGTATGCAAAAGTTCCTTGAAGCAAATAAGGTCATTAAAAGGAACCAACATGGATTTGTGAAG
Organism: Pseudophryne corroboree; assembly: GCF_028390025.1. Taxonomy (NCBI): domain Eukaryota; kingdom Metazoa; phylum Chordata; class Amphibia; order Anura; family Myobatrachidae; genus Pseudophryne; species Pseudophryne corroboree. The sequence goes on from NC_086445.1 coordinate 215,004,129, forward strand.
GACAGATCATGTCAAACCAACTTACTTGGCTTTATGAAACAGTAAGTGCGAACCTTAATAAGCGTAAGGAGGTGGATGTAATCTTTTTAGACTTTGCCAAAGCTTTCGACACTGTACCACACATGCGTCTTATCTATAATCTACAAGAAATAGGGCTAGGAAGCACAATATGCACTTGGGTCAGTAATTGGTTAGATAATAGGGAGCAGCGCGTTGTGGTCAATGGATCATTTTCAAATTGGAGTAAAGTACTAAGTGGTGTGCCACAAGGGTCTGTACTTGAACCACTTTTGTTCAACATTTTCATCAACGACCTAACAGTAGGTATAGAGAGCATGGTGTCAATTTTCGCAGATGATACCAAATTGTGTAAGGTTATAAATATGGAGGGGGATGCTGAGTATCTTCAGAACGACTTAATTAAACTGGAAGCATGAGCAGCAAAATGGAGAATGAGATTCAACACAGACAAGTGTAAGGTAATGCACTGTGGGGCCAAGACCAGAAATTACACCTACATACTAAATGGGGTAATACTAGGGGATTCTGTACTGGAAAAAGACTTAGGAGTTCACATAGATAACAAATTAAGCAGCAGTACCCAAAGTAGGAGTGCAGCAGAGAAAGGATAATAAGATATTAGCATGCATAACACGGGGAATTGATGCAAGGTACGAGAGTATTATACTCCCATTATATAAATCACTAGTGAGGCCACATCTTGAATACTGTGTGCAATTTTGGGCACCATATTACAAAAAGGATATCCTGGAGCTAGAAAAGGTTCAGAGGCGGGCGACCAAACTAATCAAGGGCATGGAGACACTGGAATACGAGGAAAGGCTTGCAAGGCTAGGCATGTTTACATTGGAAAAGAGGAGACTAAGAGGGGACATGATCAACATCTACAAATATATAAGGGGTCAATACACAGAGCTCGGGAGAGACCTGTTTTCTATAAGATCAGCACAGAGGACACGTGGTCACTCGCTTAGGTTAGAGGAGAGGAGTTTCTGCACATTGAGGCGAAAAGGTTTTTTCACAGTAAGGACAATACATGTTTGGAATTCCCTGCCTGAGAGAGTAGTAACAGCGGACTCAGTCAACACCTTTAAGAATGGGTTAGATAAATTCCTATTGGATAAAGATATTCAGGGTTATGGTGCGTAGTCACGCATTATAGTTAATATAACTAGTCCTAACATAAAAATAACTAGTCCTATAATAAGACTGCATAGGAGACCACAAATAGGTTGAACTCGATGGACAATTGTCTTTTTTCAACCTTAGTTACTATATTACTATGTTAATATCTTAGGTAAAGGCAGTGGCGTAAGTTCGTCCCAGTTGCCCAGAGGCAAGATAAAATTTGGTGCCCCCCCATATATAGATAAATATATGTATGTATGTATATATACACGTCCAGCAAGGAAAGCGGCACTTGGAGGCAATATTAGTAGCAAAAAAGAAAATGTATTATCCAATATCAGTCAACGCTTCGGAGCGCGTAGCCCCGTCGTCAGGACTTCACAACAAACAGGTACCTGTACATGTATATGGAGTGTTTTGAAAAGTAATGTATAATTATATATACGTTTTATTGTTATTTATTTTAAATCACATGTTTCTTAGCAGCAATACACAGGATTAAAATCCATGGCATGTTATACTGAAGTCAGGCACCTTACTGATCAACCTATTTGCTCCTGCATAGAGTTGCTGCTGATTCTAACTATATGAAGCTGCTTTAGAATTGTCAATTTAAAACTAGAGATGATCGGGTTCGGTTCTCTGAGAACCAAACCATACCAAACATCACGTCCCGAGCCCGGATCCGAGCCTCGGAAACCAGAATGAGGCAAAACATCATCATCCCGCTGTCGTATTCTCGCGGGTTTTGGATTCCATATAAGGAGCCGCGCGTCGCCCCCATTTTCACTCCGGCATTGGAGAGTGTAGCGTGAGGACGTGTCTCCGTCCTCACTCAGTGTCTGTCCAGGAAAGTGGGGTGGTGATTCCACTGCTGTCTTGTGCTTCTCAGTCCAGTGTAGTGTCTTATGCTGCATCAGTCCAGTCACAGTGGTGGTGTCCTCTGCTGCCATATGTGTAGTGTAGCTGTATAAGTCCAGTGCAGTGATGCTGTGTTGTCCTGCATCAGTACAGTGGTAGTCTTTTGTGCTGCATCAGTCCAGTCACAGTGGTGGTGTCCTCTGCTGCCATATGTCCAGTGCTGCTGTATAAGTCCAGTCCATTGCAGTGGTGCTGTGTTGTCCTGCATCAGTCCAGTGGTGGTGTCCCTGTGCTGCTGTATAAGTCCAGTGAGACTGCCGTATATGTCCAGTGAGACTGCCGTATATGTCCAGTGATACTGCCGTATATGTCCAGTGATACTGCCGTATAAGGGGGTAATTGAGAGTTGATCGCAGCAGCAAATTTGTTAGCAGTTGGGCAAAACCATGTGCACTGCAGGGGGGGGCAGATATAACATGTGCAGAGAGAGTTAGATTTGGGTGGGGTGTGTTCAAACTGAAATCAAAATTGCAGTGTCAAAATAAAACAGCCAGTATTTACCCTGCACAGAAAAAAATAACCCACCCAAATCTAACTCTCTCTGCATATGTTATATCTGCCACACATGCAGTGCACATGGTTTTGCCCAACTGCTAACAAATTTGCTGCTGCGACCAACTCTGAATTAGGCCCTAAGTCCAGTGATACTGCTGATAAATCCAGTCCAGTGGTACTGCCGTATATGTCCAGTGATACTGCCGTATATGTCCAGTGGTAGTGTCGTATAAATCCAGTGATACTGCCGTATATGTCAAGTGGTACTGGCATATAATTCCAGTGATACTGCCGTATATATCCAGTGGTACTGCCGTGTAAATCCAGTCCAGTGATACTGCCGTATATGTCCAATGGTACTGCCGAATATGTCCACTGATACTGCCATATATGTCCAGTGGTACTGCCGTATAAATCCAGTGATACTGCCGTATATGTCCAGTGGTACTGCCATATAATTCCAGTGATACTGTCGTATAAGGACAGTGATACTGCCGTATATGTCCAGTGGTACTGCAGTCCAGTGATTCTGCCGTATATGTCCAGTGGTACTACCGTATAAATCCAGTGATACAGCCGTATATGTCCAGTGGTACTGCCATATAATTCCAGTCATACTGCCGTATAAGTCCAATGATACTGCTGTATATGTCCAGTGGTACTTCTTTATAAATCAAGTGATACTGCCGTATATGTCCAGTGGTACTGCCGTATAAATCCAGTCCAGTGATTCTGCCATATATATCCAGTGGTAATGCTGTATATGTCCAGTGATACTGCCGTATATGTCAAGTGGTACTGCCGTATAAATCCAGTGATACTGCCGTATATGTCCAGTGGTACTGCCATATAATTCCTGTGATACTGCCGTATTAGTCCAGTGATACTGCCGTATATGTCCAGTGGTACTGCTGTATAAATCCAGTCCAGTGATACTGCCGTATATGTCCAGTGGTACTGCCGTATAAATCCAGTCCAGTGATACTGCCATATATGTCCAGTGGTACTGCCGTATAAATCCAGTGGTACTGCCGTATAAATCCAGTCCAGTTAGACTGCCATATATGTCCAGTGGTACTGCCGTATAAATCCAGTGGTACTGCCGTATAAATCCAGTGATACTGCCGTATATGTCCAGTGGTACTGCCGTATAAATCCAGTCCAGTGATACTGCCGTATATGTCCAGTGGTACTGCCATATATGTCCAGTTGTACTGCCGTATAAATCCAGTGGTACTGCCGTATATGTCCAGTGGTACTGCCGTATAAATCCAGTGATACTGCCGTATATATGTCCAGTGGTACTGCCGTATATGTCCAGTGATACTGCCGTATATGTCCATTGGTTCTGCCGTATAAATCCAGTGATACTGCTCTATATGTCCAGTGGTACTGCCATATAATTCCAGTGATACTGACGTATAAGTCCAGTGATACTGCCGTATATGTCCAGTGGTACTGCCATATAAATCCAGTCCAGTGATACTGCCATATATGTCCAGTGGTACTGCCGTATAAATCCAGTGGTACTGCCGTATTAATCCAGTCCAGTAGTACTGCCGTATAAGTCCAGTGGTACTGCCGTATAAATCCAGTGATACTGCCGTATATGTCCAGTGGTACTGCCGTATAAATCCAGTCCAGTGATACTGACGTATAAGTCCTGTGGTGCTGTCCTGTGCTATATATTATTTACTCCAAATAAAGGGGTTATTAATATATATATATTTTTTTAATAGAGTGTTTTTATTCAACAAGAATGGAAGTGATACAGACATTTCAGTGTACACCGGGAAATCCAGGGGATGTTATACAACATGTACAATTATATAGCCCCACCAAACCATATACGAGAGGTTAAGCATGACCGGCAGACATAAGGCCACTTAATGTCAACCCACAAAAACAGTTTTTCTGAAGTCTGAAAATGAATGTCAAAACACTTGCGGAACATTTTCAAATTCTCCCCAAACTAACTCAATAAACTCCCCAACTATGAGGCCAGATATGGCCTACATTACACCAAAAATACCTAAAATAATAATAAACAACAAAAAATAAAAATAAACATAAAACATAAACAGAATAAAACAAATCAAAACCATCCAGCCTAAATTCTCATAGTTGTGCGAGGTGAGGTACAATATCCACGTAATGTAAAATACGGGAGAGGGGCCCAGCTCGTTTACACAAGTCCCAGATAACCAGGGCATTATAAAGGCACAATACGTCTCAAAGCTTAAGGGCAGGGGAGGAGTATATAGAGTTAATCCAGAAGGACCATATTTTTTCGTGTTTAGAGAGAGCATTGTTTTTCATATATATATACCGATCCTTCAATACGGTGTCGTTCACCAGGGCTTTAAATGCAGACATCATAGAAGAATGTGGGGCCATCCATGTCCGCGCAATGCACACCTTGACAAGGGCGCAAATGCTACGAGCATATAAGCCCTCCCACTGAGGCCCAGAATCAGGTCCTCCCACCCCCAAAATGCAGAATCCCGGAGTCAGCATACCTCTCAGTATCCCCGTATGTTCCAGAATCGACCCGACCCCAGCCCAAAACACCTGCAAGGATGGACACTCCCACACAAGGTGCCAGAATGATCTGCCAGCAGTCCCGCATTTAGGACAAGTGGCAGCACCACCAACCCCGAATCTAACCAACCTGTTCGGTGTCATATATGATCTATGTAATATAAAGAGTTGAATTTGTTGGAACCGTAGTGATTTGGTGACCTGGCTCGGGTTCCCCAGTGCGACCTCCCAGTCCTCCACATCTATAGGGCCCAAATCATGCTCCCAGCGCTCCCGAAGGTTCGAGAGCGGGTTTGCATGAAGTGTTGTAAGAAGGTACGAGTAAGTGAAGGAGATCACCTTGATCCGACCCAATGAACATAAAAAGGTCTTAATGGGGAAGGGGAGGAGCACCGGGGGAGAATCCCCGAACTGTGATTGTAAGGCGTGCCGGAGCTGCAGATATCTATAAAAGTAAGAGTTTGGGAGACCAACCTCCTCCTTTAGGTGCTGAAAGGATTTCATAGCACCATTTCTATACAACTGGGATATGGAAGTCACCGAGTACGGAGCCCACACCATCGCTCCCTCCAAAGACCCCATCTCACGAAGCGATGCGGAGTGCCAGAGGGGAGTATCCGGGTCCATACCATCATACCCAAGCATACCTGTCAAGGCCAGCCAAATCTTCATGGCCTGAAAAACAATAGGAGGAGACAGTCGGGAAGCACTCCCTCTCACCAAAACCTGCGCCGAGGAAAGGTCCGGGTAATAACACCTGAGAAATGCCCAACATAAATCAGCCTCCTCTCCTCCCCGTAACCAAATGCCAATGTGAGCTAACTGGGCCGCATAGTAGTATAGTTGGAAGTGAGGCAAGGCCAAACCCCCATCTACTTTTTGTCTAGTAAGGGTAGTCAACTTTATCCTAGGCCTTTTATTGGCCCATATCAGAGATGTTAATATACTGTTTAATTTCTTAAAGAAGGCCGGAAAGATGTACACAGGGGATTGCGAGAAAACATACAGTAGCTTGGGCAAAACTACCATTTTAATAAGGCTAACCCTACCCGTCATTGTCAGCTGGAGTTTACACCAGGCCCTTGACTTGCGTACAATCATGTGTACGAGAGGGTCAAGGTTCAAGGGTATAAAGTCCGAGGGGTCATTAGTAACCTGGATCCCCAGGTATTTAAACTGGCCTGTCCAGCATAGCGGCAGGGAAATCTTTGGGACCCGGGGAGGAGAGCCCATGATGGGCATTATAAATGATTTGGACCAGTTTATACGGAGACCAGAGAAGCTGCCAAAGGTCTCTATGACCTGCAGCACTTCAGGCATATCCATGGCATAGTCATGTAAGAATAGCAACAGGTCATCCACATAAAGGGCTATTTTGTCAGTGCAGGGGCCCGTAACAACTCCCCCAATGTCCGGGTGCGATCTAACCAAACATGCCAGGGGCTCGATGGCTATGGCAAACAAGGCGGGGGAAAGGGGGCATCCCTGCCTGGTGCCCCGAGTCACGGTAAAGGAGGAGGATATATAACCGTTGACCAAGATCCTAGCGCGTGGACTTTGATATAGCAATTTGATCCATTGTGCGAAATTAGGACCAAAGCCCATACATTTCATGACTCCCCACAGATAGGACCATTCAACGCTGTCGAAGGCCTTAGCCGCATCCAGCGAGACTACAACTGCGTCCGAGGGGAAATCGTGTGGAGCCTGCAATATAGTATAAAGCCTGCGCAGATTAATGGACGTGGATTTCCCTGGCATGAAGCCAGATTGATCCTGGTGTATTATAGATATAATGACCAAGTTAAGCCGAACCGCGAGAATTTTCGCCAGGATCTTGGCATCGGTAGGGATAAGGGAGATTGGTCTATAAGACTCCATAAATTTGGGGTCCTTGATGGGCTTTGGCAGTACTATAATGACGGCCTCGGACATTGAGGGAGGAAACTGATTAGTGGCAAATATATCCGTATACATCTCAAGCAGTTTTGGGCCAAAGAACTGCACATACTGTTTGTACAGCTCGGTGGGAATACCATCGCTTCCCGGAGACTTACCACCGGGACACATTCCTATCGCCGCAGTCACTTCTTCTAAAGTCAAAGGCGCGTCTAGAGAATCTCTAGCCTCAGGAGGAAGCCTTGAAAGGGGTATATTGGACAAGTATAGGTCTAAATACTCCTCGAAGCACGTCAACTGAGAGTCATAAACCTCCTTAATGTACGAAAGGAACATCTGCGCCATGTCAGGGGTATTGCTCACTATGGAGCCGTCAGGGCCAGACATCTGCACTATCGTATTCCCAGGACGGTCATAGTGCACCAAATGGGGATCCGGTCTGAAGATCGACAGTGTCTAGGTCGACAATGTTTAGGTCGACCACTATAGGTCGACAGTCACTAGGTCGACATGGATGGAAGGTCGACAGGGTTTCTAGGTCGACATGTGCTAGGTCGACAGGTCTAAAGGTCGACATGAGTTTTTCAAATTTTTTTTCTTTTTTTGAATTTTTTCATACTTAACGATCCACGTGGACTACGATTGGAACGGTAAAGTGTGCCGAGCGAAGCGGTAGCGGAGCGAAGGCACCATGCCCGAAGCATGGCGAGCGGAGCGAGCCATGCGAGGGGACGCGGTGCACTAATTTGGGATCCCGGTCACTCTACGAAGAAAACGACACCAAAAATAAATAAATCCTCATGTCGACTTTTAGACCTGTCGACCTAGCACATGTCGACCTAGAAACCCTGTCGACCTTCCGTCCATGTCGACCTAGTGACTGTCGACCTATAGTGGTCGACCTAAACATTGTCGACCTAGACACTGTCGATTTGATGAACCACACCCCACCAAATGAGCTAATAAACTACCTGGTCTGTCTGCCTGCATATATATATTAGTGGCATTGAACAAGAGGGAATGTGCATTTTTATCTGAAAGGTGAGCCAGCCAAGCCTCCTTAGCTAACAGCCACCGTACCTTTAGCGCAGAGGTGCCCTCCGCCAAATATCTGGTCTCTAGATCCCTATAGTCATACTCAAGCTGACGCTCCATCGCTCTGTACTCTAACTTGCGGGTAGCAATTTTGCCAATCAGCGTACCACGTAGATATGCTTTGAATATATCCCAGACAACATGTACTGGAGCCGAGCCCACATTATCCGCAAAAAAGCCCTCCCACCTGGACTTTAAATCCGGGCATTCTTCCAGCTGAATCAGCCAGGATGGATGCAGCCTCCAGTAAGACTGTCCCCTCCGGCACTCCACATCGAGAGACAGCAACATGGGCGAGTGGTCGGATACCCCTCGCGCCTCATAATGAACATCCGTTATACTAGGTAGGAGCTCGGGCAAGACCAGGGCCAGGTCGATTCTGGAGAAGGAGCCATGCGTACTGGAGAAACATGAGTACTGCCTAAGTGTAGGGTACCGAACACTCCAGACATCCACCCACTGCATACTATCTATAAAATCCGCAAACTTAGAGTGAGAAGTTGACGGCCCACCCCCCGCCCCCGGATCTCGAGAGGACCTCATCTATCCAGAGAGACATCCAGCACATTATTAAAATCCCCCAGACACATAACAGGAGTATGGGGGGATGGGGTTATTAATATTTAATCCAAATAATTTTTACAGAGTTTGCCCTGTGTGGTGTAGAGGTATGCTCTCCTGTGCTGCATTTTGTTATATAACTCCAGAAAAATAATGGAGAACAAGAATTTGGAGGATAAAATAGGGAAAGATCAAGAACCACTTCCTCCTACTGCTGCTGCTTCCGCCGCTGTTGTTGCTGCTGGGAGTTGATAGTCATCCCAGAGGGAAAGTCGTAAGACCACTTGTACTACTTCAAATAAGCAAATGACTGTCCAACAGTCCTTTGCGAGGAAGATGAAATATGACAGCAGTCATCATGTTGCAAAGCGGATAACTGAGGCCTTGACAGCTATGTTGGTGTTAGCCATGCGTCCAGTATCCGCCATTAGTGCAGTGGGACCGCAGTGCCACTCCTAGATGGGCCAGGTGTTTGTGCCGCACACTTGTGTCGTTTAGCTTAGTCATACAGCTACCTCATTGCCCCTCTTTTACTTCTTTGCATGATGTGCTGTTTGGGGCCTAGCTTTTTTTTCACCACTTGCCTGGCATGGTCACATCAGATGCGACCATGCCTGCAAGTGCTCTATCTGACCTGGTCGCACAGGATGCGACCAGTCAGATAGAGAGTGTAAGCAGCGGCAGGAAAGAACCGATAGATAAGCCTGTGGAAGGATGCCTGAAGTCTATTTACTCCCTTACAGGTGCTGTACATAGACCCACTATAGCAGCCTCTTCGGCTGCAAAAAGGAATTGAAGCATGGGTTTAGGCATTAGAGGAAGAGCTGCCTCAGGATATATCTGACATTGCCAGACAGTACCTATCTCACATGACCACCACCGCCTATTACATTCAGGAGGCGTCCTCTGAGGCAGGTGTGTTGGCAGCCAAGGCATCTATTATGTCCATCATGGCTCGCCATATTCTGTGGTTGATGTCATGGAAGGTGGACCTGGACTCCAAAAAGACCTTGTAGGTACTCCCTTTTAAGGGAGACATCCTGTTTGGGGAAGATCTCAATAAAATTGTGATGACTTGGCGGCTGCTAAGACTGCCTTTCTCCCTAACACTACTCCTTCTGCACAGAAGGCAAAAGGTACCACTTTTCGCTCCTTTAGGCCTCAAGGGAAAGCAAAAGGTCAGGCATACCCGAGACAATCTTGTGCTTCCAAAACCACAAAGCCCAAGGCTAAACAAGCCTGGGCAGCCCGTCAGCCTGCTTCTAAACATGGCAAGCCTGTTGCATTTTGGGACAGGCCTCCCCCTAGGTAATCCCAGGGTGGGAGGCCGATTTCTGCGATTCACCAAGGTATGGTTAAATACCACTTCAGATGCATGGGTGCGAGAAGTTGTCTCTCACGGGTACGCAGTCTCTTTCAAGAGGCATCCCCCTCGCCAGTTCTGCACAACGGTTATCCCTTCGGATCCGTTACAGGCGCAAGCTCTACAAATGGTTGAGTGTTCCCTCCTTGATACAGGAGTGGTGGTGCCGGTACCTCTATCCCAGAGAGGCAGAGGATTCTACTCGATCCTGTTTCTAGTACCTAAACCCAATGGGACTTTCCGGCATATACTCAACCTCAAATCACTGAACAAGTTTGTGAGTGTATTGGGTCAAGTACTTTCGGGGTCTGCACCCCATCCTCAGGACCACACCAGTACAGAATAACGAACAAACAAGACAGTGTACACACTAACCAATTTATACCCTTCACTCCCCTGATTCCTCCTCCTCCACTGCTGCTCAGCTCCGGGGACTAACTGGAAGCGTGATCTACACAAGTTTGCACGCAAACTTAGACTTAAAGAATATTTTGCAAATAAAGAATCTACTAATGAAGAAACCATCTTTAAACCTATTCTACAATGAACATTGAGATCTACGTATGACCCAGTGTCGACCCAGTGTCTAGTAATCTGTCTATTAAGACGTTTTGTAGGTTACTGGATGAGGCCGTTACCAAATTCTCTGGTTCACCATGCAAACTGCATTTGAATTTGTCTAAAACAGAACATGGAGCATTGAAACAGCTAGAAGCATATGAGGACATTATGATTAGACCCGCCGATAAAGGCGGGGCAATCGTCATACAGAGTATTGAAGATTATTGATCTGAAATTATGTCCAAATTGGCTGATGTGCAGGTGTATAAGAAGCTACACTGCGACCCTACTCCACTGTACCAGATGGAACTGCTTAACATCATTAAGACTGCATATGAGGAACATAAGATCACTAAAAAGATTTACGATGCATTGTGTGTCCAACATCCTAAAGTTCTGGTGCTGTATACTATTCCACAGTTACACAAGAACAGTGTGAAACCACCGGGTAGGTCTATAATATCTGCCCGTGACTCTCTCTTCTCTCCAGTATCACAATTATTGGATTGTATCTTGCAGCTTTGTTTACTCCAACAGAATACCTTCCTTAAAGACACAACAACGTTCCTTAATATTCTTAGTGACTTTCAAGAACTTCCGCCTGGGACATCAATCTGTTGCTTAGACATCTGCAGATTATATGCCAGCATCCCCCATGAGGGAGGAATGATGGCGATGAAGCATTTCATTGAAGCTAATGTTCCAGTTGATGTGTCTGACCAGTCACTATTTTTGCGGCTTCTTGAACTTACTCTGTATCGGAACTATTTTTTATTTGACAGTGGTTATTATTTACATCAAAGAGGGTGTGCAATGGGGTTTTCTGTTGCCCCCTCTTATGCGAATATCTATATGTTTGAACTTTCTAATCTAAAATGTTTTTTGCAGACCCTGAGCAGAGCAGGCACATCATGCTATACAAGAGGGGTGGTCTTCAGTTTGCTGGCGGCCGGGCTCACGACGACCAGCATACCGGCGTCAGAATCCCGACCGCCGGCATACCAAAAGCTTGTCTCCCTCTTGGGGGTCCAAGACCCCACTGGAGGGAGAATAGATAGTGTGTGGCATGCGTAGCGCGCCACCGTGCCCACAAGGGGCTCATTTGCGCTCGCCCACCTGTCGTATGCCGGCGGTCAGGATTCCAGCGCTGGTATGCTGGCCACCGGGAGCCTGACCGCCGGCATAACATACTACACCCATACAAAAGGTATATAGATGATGTGTTCCTGCTCTGATTGGGTGGGGAACAATCATTCCTTGACATGATGTGTGAAATCAATAGTCTACCGACACCAATCAGATTCACATATGCTTGCAGCACCGGAGAAATTAACTTTTTAGATATGCATGTCACTATAGTTGATAATAAACTTGAAACTGAGGTTTATAGTAAGCCTACAGATAGGAACACACTAGCCTCGAGTCATCATCCAGTTGCCCTCAAGAAGGGATTACCTTTGTCCCAAATTATGCGTGTTGCACGCATCGCTAGTAACAGGGATAAAGTACCAGGTGAAATTGACAAGATAATCTCAAAATTTGCATCTTGAGGGTATGATATTAAGTAACTAGAGGCCCAGAAAGAGAAGGTCCTTAACATGCCTCAAGTTGATTTATTGAATCTTAAAAGACGTGACCAAGAACAGATCTTACCTCGGAGTAGTGACTATACAGTGGCTAGTCCTATTATCAAGAGAGCCACTACTGCTCTATGACTTAAAACATAGAGAGCGGTCCACAAGCGCTGTCAGGATAAATCTACGTAGCAGGGTCACCCAGATTCTCTTCTGGTCTTTAACCAGTAGGATGTATTCATCGAATGGTGTTTTTATTTCGCACCTTCTCAATGCCTCAAATCGATATAGTTCTCATTAGAATAACCCTCACCGGTACGCTGGTCCCTATGTTCATCAAAAGGTATCTTTAACTTCCTTTTTTCTAGTACTCTCAATGGGTATAGTTCACATATGTGCCTCAAATCGATATAGTTCTCATTAGAATAACACTCACCAGTACACTGGTCCCTATGTTCATCAAAAGGTATCTTTAACTTCCTTTTTCTAGTACTCTCAAAGGACATAGTTCACAGTAGGATAAAACTCACCAGATAACTGGTCCCTATGTTCATCAAAAGGTATCTTTCGAGGTAGGAATCCTCTCAGTATATTTGGAACACTTGATAAAAGATCTCCAACTCTTATGCGCTCCACAGAAAATATTTATTCACAAAAGTCCAACAGATTAAAAAATCATAAAACAGTCCTTTAAGGCAGAGGGAGACAGAGGTGCATCATAGGAGCTCCTGCAAAACGGGGCTCCTAACTCACTAAATAACCCACTCCAGGGCCTCAAACTAACACTCAGTGTCCCTCTTGTCCCCCTTACTCCCACGGCAGCACCCCTGAACGAGCCGCGGAATCGGGGAGTAGTTTTAACTGCTCCCGCGGATTGCGGCCTAGGGGAAGCCCACAAGCCGGGGCCTCGATTTTAACCTTACACCAGAGGTGGCTCCGGAGACTCACAGATCCGGCCGTGATCAGCTTCAGGACACCGGACACCTGCACTACCGCTGGCCGCGGCTGAGGGACCTTCTCTACCACCCGCCGCACACCTTCACTACACAGAGCCGCCGAGCATAGCAACGCGGGACGAGGCCGCAGGACGACCGGAGACGGCCCCAGCTGCACGCCCACGGCTCCCAGCTGCCACATCTCTGCCGCTCCACTCCTGCTGGGCCCTGTAAGTAAATTCACATCTCATTACACTTATCTGAGGGACCCCAGCGGAGCAGGGGGATAGAGGGGCAGTGATATCACAAAGGGGTATACTGGACAGCGGTGACTAGACCCTCCATTATTACCTGCAGTTCATCCACCAGAGGGCCTTGCAGTCTCCATACCCATACTGAGACACCATCTACTTCTAAGTTGGTCAGCCAGACACTGCAGCATCACCGACTGAATAAAACCTCCCTCACCTGACACCCCCTCCCCCCCCTCTGATATTAAGCATTTTCTTACCTTCAAATTTCAATAAGGAGAGGAAAGGAGAGGAAAAGGGAGATAAGGAGAAGAGTAACGTGGAAACACATAGGAGAAACATAAGCCTGACGCCCCCTGCAGACTGCAGGCTAGAAGTGCACATTAGAGTGTGTCTATTATTGCTATGGACAAATTCATGTCTAAATCATTACGTAACCCACGGGGTGCTCAGTCGGGTAAAGGCAAAAATCGTGAAAATCCCGCTAGTAGTGCCCCCGTCTCCCCTACGTATAGTCAAGGCTCTAGCCCCCGGGGACAACCCGCACCAATTATGGATCCATCTAAATCCATCTCCACGAATGAAATCACAAACATACTATCATCCCTGCTAGATCAAAAACTGGCACCTTTGAAAACCTCTCTAGATTCAGCGCTCGCACAACTCACAGCCCATGATCAACGTATCTCGGAGGCAGAGCAAAGAATCTCGGATTTAGAGGATGATCTATCAGCAGCTAAAACAACTCAGATGGAACACGACAAGCAGATGACATCTCTGCAAGACAAATTAGAAGATTTGGAAAATCGGAATAGAAGAAATAATGTACGTCTGGTGGGCCTACCAGAATCTGTGAAATTCTCAGAACTCATGGCTCTGGTCTCCCAGTGGCTACCCAGAGAGCTAGGATGCGTATCTGCTACAGGCTCCATCTTGGTGGAACGTGTCCATCGAATTGGTCCTGATCGTCAGTCTGGCAGAGATAGACCCAGACCGGTCATCATGAGAATTCTCAACTACGCCGATAAGGTTCGATTGCTGGAGGCCTATAGAAGACACACGGATCTCCGATACCAAGATTCCAGAATTCTACTATTCCAAGACTTCTCATATCTGGTTGCTGCAAGACGACGAGAATTCTCACCTATTTGCAAGCGCCTCTTCGAGATGGGCCACAGATTTGCGTTATTGTATCCAGCCAAGCTGAGAATCACCTATGGTGGAAAAGTCCACTTTTTTGAAACAGCGCAAGAGGCTAGAAATTTTGTGAACTCCTTGGATGCAGCTCCTCTATCGGGTACAGATGATGCTGATTGACTTAATACACCCTTCTCAAGTGGGTTGATCGCCATCATTACTTGACTCATTTATGTTTCAGTCAAATAACGCATTTTTGTTTGACAAGCTGAATAGCAGGTATTTCTACACTGTGAAGAAGGCTTACTGTAGCGACTGGAGCCTGGAAAAGGCTATTGTGCGACGGTACTATATTGGTTGTGTTCTACTAATTTTCTTTCTGTATAACTTCTCCCCTGTACAATTGTCTCTGACAATGTTCTGTTTGTCTCCTCCCTTTCCCCTCACCCTCTTTTCTCATCTTTGGTCATATTGTTTTAGAATATGGTGCTCCTGGTTACCAGGTTGGAGAATATCCTCCTTACATGTTATACTGCTCTCCATTTGGAGATTGTTTTTGTTTAACAGGGCGCCCATTTGGGTTCGCAAAAAGTTAAAAAGGTATTATAACTTAGTTCATAATATTGACACTGTGCACACACAGGGTTTACGTATAATGATAGGAATGTATCTAATGTTTTACACTTATTATTTAACATCAACGATCCACATCGGTCCGCTCGCTGGGACGGACTGGGATCGACAGTTATGGTATATTATTCCCCGTGAATGGCCTAGGGTTGGAATCGGCTGAATGCCGTCGACTCATGATCCTTCCACAATACTGCAGTCACGATTTCGATTAGTATCTTGGAACGTAGATGGGCTTAACACCCCAATTAAACGGAAAAAGGTCCTGGCCTGTCTGAAACGACTGAAACCGGACATAGTATTATTGCAGGAAACTCATTGGCGGATGTCAGATCCGAATGTATTACGGGATACGTGGGTTGGAGAGTATAGAACAGCTTCTTTCACATCCAAACGTAGAGGAGTGCTAACTATCCTCAATAGATCACTCCCTGCCACTATCTTAGATAGCTTGGTCGACCAAGAGGGAAGATTCCTGTTTTTGAAAATAAAAATACTAAATACGCCCTACACGATAGCCAACATATATGCCCCAAATGGCCCTAACGCATCATTCTTTTCTGATATTTACAAAAATTTGCAAGATTGGGCAGAGGGAGAAATTATCATGGGAGGAGACTTTAATTGTGTACAGTCAGCTGGTATAGACAAAACAGCTATGACCGGTACTCATACGATCACCACCCCACCCTCACTCACTTTACTCACCACTTCTCTGCGACTGTCCGACCCCTGGAGAATTCGCAACCCAGACGTTCGAGAATATACCTTCTACTCCCACCCACACCATTCCTCCTCTAGATTAGACTATTGGTTGATCACTGATTCTCTTCTACATCATGTAGTGGATACTAAAATTGAACCAATCTCACTCTCGGACCATGCTCCGATTTGGTTATCAATCAACCTAGATACTCCCTTACCTAGGTCCTATAATTGGCGTTTCCCCGCTTATCTAGAAACTTCTGAGGACTTTAAACAATTTCTCACCAGAGCCTTCCTTAACTACACTGAGGATAATAAGGTTCATGAGAACGATATGTCAAAGTCAGAAAAATATCTCTATACACACTGCCATATTTGCACCTCACACTGGTCCGCGCTGCGCATGCGTGCGCTCTCCCGTGAAGGCGCATACCCGCTGTTGCGTGCACCCGCTGGAGCACGGTATGCGTATTTACGGTAAAGTTTGTGTAGTCGTAGCGTGCGACTCAATCGTTACATATTTTTCACAAATAATGTATTTTATAGATCATGGTCCCTTTGATAGATTCTGAAAGTTTGGTTAATATAGAATGTTTATGAACAGAGGAATCCCTCTTTGTTTGATACGAAGGGTCAGATAGGAGTAATACAGTGGTGTTTAGTATCCATCGGAAGAATATTTAATTAGAAATATTCCGGTGTTGGTTTGAAGCAGATCAATCGCTCGTGCGAATAGTTATGGACATAAGAAGTTTATGAACATTTACTTTATTTGCACTTTATTACCCATGCGGCGGGAAACCCAGTTTCCCTCCCACCTGAGCAGTTGGAAATAGTCACAGCCCACCTGTATGAATCAACCTATGACCTTTTGTTATAATGCGAAGCCGAATTCCTGTGTCCAATGAACAATGAGATTGTAGGGACCATTGAATTGTATTGTGTGTGGGGCATAAATAGCAGGCCGACCATATCCAACTTCACTCTCTTCAACGGTTCTCATTGCTGATAATCGGGAGCTGGATATCGAGGCGCATGCGATCGTTCCCCTTGTGCGTAAGTTCTCTCCGTAATCATATTGTCTTACTGTGAGCCATTTCTCTCTCTCCCTCTCTTCTCTTTCTCTCGTATTTTTCCTTGATTAGACTTGAATTGAATTGTATTGTATTTCCTGTGTAGTTATCTGGTTAGTTGGTTTATGTTATATTGTAGTGTATGCTTTGTACTGTGATTCCTTTTGCAAGTATAATAGTCATAATACACATAATAGGTTTCGGACCCTAAGCCCAGGTATCTGTGTATTCTTTATAGTGTTAAGTACTCCCTGAGCATCGGTGACACTCAAAGCAGCTTTGTAGTTAATCAGGTTACACAAGGTTGCACTTACACTTTGTCTCTACATTAAGGTTTGCTGTGTATTTCATTGCTAAAGGTATAGATATAAAGGTTTAACGTTGTGAGCGTCTGCATCGCTGGTGATCTCCTCGTGGTCCCTAGCGCTGCTACGCTATAGCGAATCATTACGATAAGTCAACAGCCAATAGTCTGCCTGCCTGCGATCACTTGGCCGTGAGTGAACGTGACGCCTGAGCGTCTCGATCACGGCTAAGCGATCGATACGCAACTTGCGTACCCTTACGGTACTTCTTACGTAGATAGCGTACAGTGTTCTTAGACCTCAGAGGGTTATATACACGATAAATATTTAGCTTTATCAATTGGCGGCTCGTCCTGTCCTTCACATATCTGCACTAGGTAGATCAGCAGACATTATCCCTCAGCAAAGGGCGGGAGGTTGTCTCGTAGTGCTGACGGGATAAGCGTCTGCTTCGCTTAGATAAAAGAGTGCTGAAGGAATCCGGGAACCGGAGGTAAGAACAAAACGCTAGTGTCTTTTAAAACTATTTATTCTTCTGTCTTGCGTACATACGCACGCACACATATATATCTGCATTTCCGTTTCATTTTCGTATATCATTCTCCTGTCTGCCAGTTTTATAGTTGATAAAAAAAAGTGCCAAAAGAGATTTGCTGTTATTTCATAGTTTAAGAGTAAAAGTAATATAGTTAAAAGATAGACAAACACACAGTTTTGCCTGGGAGATAAGGCGAAGTCAGTGTGTTGTGTGGTAGATGACCAGGGATCATCTACATTGATAAAAATATAAATTGTGTTACGGTGGATCTTTGCTTTGCGTACACGTGTCCCTAACAAAAGACTTGTGTACGCAATCCAAAGGCGGACGCACGCAGCGTACATTACGCAACGGAGCGTCCGGTTACGCCCACGTAGCTCAAGTCACGATAAGTTGATTTTTAACGCAACGCGATAAGTAACGCAAAGCGGTAAATAGCGCCACAGGCGATAAATAACGCAAGTCTATTTTTGGAAATCCAAAATTTAAATTAACAGATCCTGCTCCTAATTGGTAACACAGCTGGGCTAAAGAAAAATTTCTGCGCAGAAATAGAAATAGAAGCAAAAGTGTACATGTGATGAGTGAGTGTTTTTGTATTACATAAGTTTATATAACTTAAAGGTTGAACCACAAGAAAAGTCGAGTACTCGTGAGGTACACGCGTGTAAGTGACGTGCACGGTGGCTAGGGAGGCATCCTTGGTTAAACATAATATTTGAGCATTAGAGTATAGCGGACCAGTATAGAACAAGACCAGGAGGTCAGACCAGGAGGTCGTACAGAACAAGACCAGGAGGTCATAGTAGACCAGCAGGTCCAGGTACAGTAAACAGGGAAGTCCGCTATACAGTTCAGAGGCACAACACCAAGAGAAGGGTTGGTGCAAGACCCATATAGGCCGTACAAGCTCTGGCTGAAGGAATTCGCAGTCGTAAGTTTCGATTCCATTGGTCTTTCCGTACACAAGCTTAGTTGTTTGTGTACTGAACGACTGGACCGCACGTAATTGTGTACAGTAGTTAGTAATCTGACCTAGTACCATTAGAGTAAAGGGGTCACAAACGCTATTTGTACATTCTGACGTGATTTGTGTAATTTTTTATTTTTCAAGAAGGGAAGTTCGCTGGTCACTCAGGAATTATCTGACAAACCTCACCTTTACTGGAAAGAGTAAGTGTTCTGCGGATAACCCTCGCATGTTCCAGTAAACAACGGTTTTTATAGGTGCCCTGGGTCGAGTGCGCCAGCACCATATCGGTGTGATCAGGTCGCATTGGTCGGCGTGGGCGAGTGAGTGGGGTACTCGGTAAACCGCCACCGTCAGCCTATTGTGAACAATCTGGTTTTCTGTAAGGGTTCGCTGAAGACCTTGATATAGAGATCAGAGGTAGAGCAAGCAACGCCTGCAGAGTTATGGGGGCCAGTTGTTCAGGTAGGGGGCGATCAACCTCGGTTCGGGTTGATTCAGTGGTCCGACCAATTGGGTCGGCCAGGTATATCATGTGTGAGAAATATGGAAGTCACACAGAGGTTTTATGTGATGAATGGGAGAGAATGACGGTACAAGACCGGGAGAAATTCCCAAGAATAGGTAGCTTCAGCCCAGAGGTGTTACAAAATTTAAGGAGGAGGATATGTCTCATAAAATCAACAAAGAGACGAGTTCAGCATTATGATTATTTACAGTTGTGGCAACAGGAAGGTGAGATACAGAGAGGTTTGGCTCAGGCGGCGGGATCTGGCTCTAACAGAAAACTGATTGCCACGGCCCCGCCGCCACCATATATATCAGGAGAGAAGTTGATTACGGAGAAAGACGCACTAAAGTGTAACACAAAATCACTTAGTAACTGTGTAAATGTTAATGATAATGTTAACCCATTAACCCATGCAAGTATTAACCCGTGCAAGTTGTACCCTGTTTTGAACTTTCCTCAGGAGTGTGATCAAGAGGACGAAGCGACAACGATTTCAGCGCTCTCTCTAGCAGCCACCATAGCAGAGACCACAGTAGGCACAGCAACACCCACGAGATTAGTAAAGGCCCCTAGCGGAGGGATAGGTGAGGTCGTATCAACTGGTAAGTACGGCACCATGCATTATGCTGAGACTATTTCACCACAAGCTGTAGAATCTACACAGAATGAGGTTGTTAGAATTACTCCTGTTAGGGTAATAGCAGTTCCCAATGGGAAAACAGATGTATCAGGAGCCACTCCCATAAGGAACATTGCCATGTACAGCCCATTTTCCCGAATGGAATTAAGGACCATAGTGTCTGAATTCCCTGACCCTAGAAAAGATTTAGTTGCCAGCCAAAAATACATCACAGACTTAGGAAACACTTTAGAGCCCAATAATAAAGATTGGCAGATATTGCTAAAAGCTTGTTTACCCTCCAATGTCGACTCAGCTCAATTTTTAGCTGATTGTGGACTAGATCTGGATGTACCTCTTACAGATGTGTACAACAAAGATAACGTAAGAAGGATAAACTTACAGTTAAAGGAGCATTTCCCAGCAGTTGTTAAATGGAACAAAATATTTTCCATTAAACAAAAAGAGTCAGAAACAGCTGCAGAATATTTTCACCGGGCACTATTAGAAATGGCAAAGTACACTGGTATAGAGGACATTAGGACAAATCCAAACCATCGAGAAGTAGCAGTATCTGTACTAATGGATGGTTTGAAGGAAACATTAAAGGCAAGGGTACAGACCACGCAACCATGTTGGCGAGGTCTGTCAGTGTCCACTTTGAGAGAGGCTGCTATTGATCACGACCGAAACATCACCAGACACAGGGAGTCGCAGAGTGATAAGCTAATGTCAGTAAGTATACAGGCTCTGACCACAAAGCAGCCTGCGTATGTACCATCCAACCCTGTGGGTAAGTCAACTATGATAACATGTTATTCTTGTCAAAGACAGGGACACTATGCACGAGACTGTAGAGCGAAAAATTCGCAAAGATCATACCAACCCCCTAGACAACGACACGACACACGACATTGGGAGCAAGGTCCGCAGAAACGGAGTTATGAGCCACATACAGGGGAAACAAAAAGATATCCCCCAAACAGAGACTGGCATGCCTCTGGTAGTTCCCAACTATCTCCCTCACAAATAGTTGCTGCCAGCGGGATTCAGGGAGGTCACCATACCCAATAGGGGTGTGGCCATACCTGTAATCTGCAGCCAGTGAAATTGATTGCCAACCTTGAAAGTGAACCCGAGGTCGCAATTAATGTAGCTGGTAAAACTTTAAACTTTCTTGTAGACACAGGGGCGGCCAAGTCAGTGATAAATTCGACAGTGGGCATGAGGACCACTGGTAGGACAATTCCAGCCATGGGAGTAACAGGAGTAGTCCAGCACTACCCTGTTAGCAAACCAGCCGAGATTACAATAGGGCCTTTGCATACCAAGCATTCCTTTTTGCTGGCTGCATCGGCACCAACCAATCTCCTGGGAAGAGACTTACTGTGTAAAATGGGGTGCGTCATTTATTGTACTCCTGAAGGTGTATTCTTGGACATACCTGAGAATCACGCTCAGGAAGTGCGAGACACGTTAGACTCCCCATCAAAATTAATGTCACATACCATTATGACAAATAGGAATCCATCCCAAGTAGAAGAGATGACATCTCAGATACCAGAGTCACTTTGGACAAAAGACGGACAGGACACTGGATTAATGGCAAACGTAGCTCCAGTAGTTGTACAAGTAAAAGATGGTAGGATAGCTCCAAAAATCCCACAGTATCCTCTGAAGCCAGAGGTGGAGTTAGGAGTTTACCCAGTAATAGAGCGCTTGCTACAACAGGGCATTCTGGTAAGAACGTCCAGCACTGCCAATAGTCCCATCTTCCCTGTTAAGAAGAGTGGGGGGAGGGGTTACAGGCTAGTGCAGGATCTAAGGGGGATTAACAAAATAGTTGAGAGTCAGTTCCCCGTAGTGCCAAATCCAGCTGTCATCCTAATGCAAATCCCTCCCACTGCCAAATTTTTCACTGTTATTGACCTCTGCTCCGCTTTCTTTTCGGTACCTCTGCACCCTGACAGCCAATATTTGTTTGCATTCACATACAGAGGAGTCCAATACACGTGGACTCGATTGCCCCAAGGTTTCATAGATAGTCCAAGTATATTTTCTCAGGCTTTGCATGATTGTTTACAGTCTTTCCAACCAGACAGTGGATCAGTATTGATACAGTATGTGGACGATTTATTACTGTGTTCAGATTCACTGGAAGCATCTCTGAAGGATACGAAACAGCTCCTGTTTCATCTTTCAGACACCGGACACAAGGTGTCCAAAGACAAGTTGCAATTATGCCAAACTAAGGTAAAATATTTGGGACACTGTCTAACACAAGGACTGAGACACCTGACCGCTGATAGAATCCAAGCAATTAGAGACATGACCCTGCCACAAACCCAGCAACAGATCAGAACGTTTTTAGGAATGTGTGGGTATTGCCGTAATTGGATCCCAGGGTTTTCCATTTTAGCGTTACCTTTGCAGGAAATGGTCTCCTCGAACAAACCTGATAGGATTTCGCATACAGACGAGTCCGAAACAGCATTTGAGAGACTCAAACAGTGCCTAACGCAGGCACCAGCACTAGGTATGCCAGACTATGGGAAACCCTTTGAACTATACGGATCAGAAAGTGCTGGTTGCGCGGCAGGCGTACTAACCCAAAAACACGGTGATGCCAGCAGGCCAGTTGCATACTACAGCGCTCAGCTAGATACGGTAGCGCGATCCCTCCCCACATGCTTGCGAAGCGTTGCTGCGATAGCATTGCTAGTGACAAAAAGCGAAGATGTCGTGCTAGGCCACAACCTCACAATCCATACGCCACATGCGGTATCAGCCTTATTGAATTCTGCCCAAACCAGACACGTCTCATCAGCGAGGTTTACAAGATGGGAATTAGCACTAATGGCCCCCGTAAACATCACCATAAGGAGATGCAGTGCATTAAATCCTGCAACATATCTCCCAGGTGTGCCTGGTCAGGCACAAAGGGTGGAAGGTGAGAGTGCTGGGGAAGGAGGATTTAATACAAAGGAAGATACACATGATTGTATGGAATATTTGACCCAAAATTTTACCGCAAGGCCTGACATCAGTGACAACCCACTGGAAGATGCAGAACTCACGTTCTACACGGACGGTAGTTGTCACAGACAGTCAGACTCGGGAGACTTGTGTACTGGATACGCAGTCGTAGATGACCAAGACACCATAGAAGCGGAACCGCTAGGCCCACCTCACTCAGCCCAGGTTGCTGAACTGGTCGCCCTAACCAGAGCATGTGAATTGGCTAAGGGTAAGTCAGCCAATATCTACACCGATTCTAGATACGCATTCGGGGTAGTCCATGATTTCGGAGCCCTATGGCGCCTCAGAAATTTCATGACGGCAGCTGGTACACCGGTAGCGCATGCCGCTCACATAAAAAGGCTTCTAACAGCGATACAGGAACCCGACAGAGTGGCTGTTATCAAATGTAAAGCACACACATATAGCCAAGACCCGGTATCACTTGGTAACAGCCGAGCAGACGAAGCTGCTAAGTTAGCAGCTGCTACCCCCATACAGACAGACACCACACAACTGATGGTATTCAATACCATCAACACACAGAAGTTGTGTAAAATGCAAAATTTGTGTTCCACACAGGAAAAGGCAGTCTGGAAGGCAAAGGGATGTGGCCAAGAGTCCTCAGGACTCTGGACGGATGGACATGGTAAACCAGTGGCCCCCAGAGCATATCTTCCATGTCTGGCTGAAGCAGCTCACGGGCTGACTCATCTAGGCAAGGAGGGAATGTGCAAATTGGTAAGAGCCTATTGGTGCGCCCCAGGATTCTCCTCTCATGCGAGTAAAAGAGCAATGTCATGCCTTACCTGTCTGAGAAAGAATATTGGAAAGGCAATACCTACAGAACCATCCCATATCCCACCTGCCGGCGGCCCTTTCCAGGTAATACAAATTGACTTCATTCAATTACCCCCTTGTCGGAATTTGAAATATGTACTTGTTTGTATAGATGTTTTCTCGAATTGGGTCGAAGCATTTCCTGCAGCTACAAATACCGCTATGTTTACAGCTAAGAAAATTGTGCAGGAATTTGTATGTAGATATGGTATCCCTAGAATAATCGAAAGTGATAGGGGTACCCATTTTACAGGTGATGTCTTTCAAGGAATGTGTAAGTTGATGGGAATTGATAGCAAGCTGCACACTCCGTACCGTCCACAGGCGAGTGCGAAGGTCGAAAGAGTGAACAGCACTATTAAAAATAAATTGAGTAAAGTGATGGCAGAGACAGGATTGACATGGCCAGAAGCTTTACCCATTGTATTGTACAGTATCAGAACCACTCCCAGGTCCCCTCTTAATCTGTCCCCCTTTGAAATCTTATTTGGTCGACAACCGCATGTCATGATTAACCCTCAGGATGATTTGAAATGTAACAATGAAGTAACTGTAAAGTACTTGATTAACATGAGTAAACAGTTAAGGAATCAAAATGATAATCTAAAGTTGGTGATTCCTGATCTACCTGATAGTAATTGTCATGACATTGAACCTGGGGATTATGTAATGATACGAAATTTTCTACGCTCAGGTTGCCTTATTGACAGATGGGAAG
Source organism: Pseudophryne corroboree (assembly GCF_028390025.1). Classification (NCBI taxonomy): domain Eukaryota; kingdom Metazoa; phylum Chordata; class Amphibia; order Anura; family Myobatrachidae; genus Pseudophryne; species Pseudophryne corroboree. The sequence continues at coordinate 215,028,538 of NC_086445.1, forward strand.
GACCATACCAGGTCTTATTGACTAGCACTACAGCATTGAAGGTTGCTGAGAGAGAGACTTGGGTCCATTCATCCCACTGCAAGAAGGTTGCTGATCCAGAGAAGTCCCGTGATAAGGAACAGACGGTAGAGGTTGTATCACTGGAGTGTCTGTTCCAGGAGGACTGAGGCGGCACCTGAGCCTTGAAGACCGAGAGCTGTTGTCGACTCCCCACTCCCTTTTATTGTTTTTTTTCCACTTCCCATCCCCTCTCCCTCAAATGTATTTTTCCTCCTTCTCATTCTTCTTCGTCTCCTCCACAAAGATGGACTTGCCCCAAGAGACTGTGATCCGGATTTTCCTGTTGACCATGATGTTGACCAGAGCAGTCTGTTCCGGCGAGAGTACCATGGAGGTCGATAGAGGTTCTGGAATGAGTTCTGATGATAAAGATGGAGGCGTAGTTTTCCAAGATCAACCTAACCAACTAGCAAAGGCGAGTATCAGAAAACTATCCGATAACATTGACCATAGAAGAAATTGTGACGGATTGTTAGCTGAAGAAAATTGTATCTGTAGGCTCTGTAACAATGTCATTGAAGATGGGTGCATTAAGAAATGCCAATCCAGTTTTAATATCCATATGGACCGACATCCATTGAGTGATTATCACTCCTTAGTGGGTAATGTATTAAACAAAACAGATTGTTGGGTATGCTCTCAAGTACCTCAGGGTCATAGCAAATCAGGGCTAGTACCATTTCCTTTAACGATAGGGGAGGTACTTGAGTTAAATGGTGGGAGACCGGTGGACCGGAGGTTTAATATCTCCAGCCCTCCTAGTTTGAAGCTCCACCAATACCACGTGAATAGGTCCCTATTATGTTTTAACATCTCCAATCCCAGAAAGCCGGGAAATTGGGAAGTATCATGGAGTAACCACACCATGACCTTTTCACATAGAGCAGATAGAATGCCTACAGATACAGAGCTTGTACGCCACATAGCCAGTAGAGGAAAATCTTTCCGGTATAGATACACCTTAGGAAATAGGATTACTAGAGTTGGAGAAGTATCACCAGGATACTGTGCACATATCGTACAACCTGATACGTGCATTAAGCAGATGGAAGAATTAGGGCTAGGAGATTTCACCTGGAAGGTGTGTAATATGGTAATGTCTTTCTCCGTCCCATATGTTCTCCCCGATGATGCATATTTCATATGCGGGAGAAAGGCGTACAAGTGGCTTGCCCCAAACTCTGAAGGATTGTGTTATATTGGAAGAGTATTGCCTGAAGTAATGACTGTAACTCATGATAAAATGAAAGACATACACCGTGGTGCCCAAGCTCCTTATACTCACACTCATTACGAGCACCTCGTTAAAAGACAACTGTCAGAAAGGTTAGAGCATCCGGCCTCTGATCTGATCCATGAATCCACCGGGATTCAGGTTCTGGTGGCGTTAGATTTCACTCGCACCGCTCGAGGAGTGATGAATTATAGATACATTTCCGCACTCGCCAATTTGTTAGATAATATCACTGAAATGTATGATGACACGTTTAGATACACTGGAAGAGAACTTCAAGCTTATAAAACAGAACTGGTACAGCATAGAATGGTTCTTAATTACCTCACAGCAGTGACAGGCGGATATTGTGTTACATTGGCAACACAGTACGGCGTGAAGTGTTGCACGTATATCACAAATAGCACCGAGGATCCGGTAGAGGTCATAGACCAAAAGATGGACGATATTCTCCAATTAAAGTGGGAATTTCGCCGAAAACACAATCTCACTCTTGCTGCTGTAGGTAATGAGCTGACTGGATGGGTGTCATGGTTGAACCCGCGAAATTGGTTCTCTGGTTTAGGAGACTGGGCTCAAGGAGTCATAATGGATGTTGGGAAGTTTCTACTATGTATCTTAGGTGTCGTTATATCGATTGGATTGATATTTAGATGCGGGCAGGCTTTAATGAGGTGCAAACAAAGTACCAGAGTGATGAGTTTGAGGAGTGAGGAAACTGTAATTAACCTGGATTTGATTTACGACCCAACGATAGAAACAATGATGTGATGAAAATGCGATTTCTACGGTCCGTTTCTTTCACCTGTTTTTCTGGTTTTTCTCCAAGATAACAAGACCCCCTTGGACGGGGAAGTTGATGAGACGCTATACAGACAGCGGATGGACCAAAGAAGAAGTTTTGACCACTTGAGATATGGACACTTGATGAACTTTGCCATGGATCCCCAGTTTCCCTAGAATTCTTAAAATTACGCTAGCCCAACATTTTTTGTAAATCTAATGGCATTGACAAAGCTTATTGCTCACGCTTAATGAGCAAAACAGCGCAAAGAAGACGACTTTCAACTGATACCGAACAAAACTTCAACCGACAGATGTACATTAACCTGACATAGAATACCACCGCATTTACCGTAATTATGTCTTTTCTTCATTTCTACAACCCTCAGGTAATGACACACATAGTATAGGGAATACAGGCACAGATATCAGCAATCACATATTCCCCCATTCATGTATCATCAACTAAAATGTGCTCCCCATTTTGTTCAAAATCCGAAAAGAGCTCGGTAAAGTTTGACAGCCCATCCACAGACCTGTACCACGGGATAAGAAGGAATTCAAATGTATACTTCGCAATACCTCGAAGCTTGATTCACAACACGTACGGCACGATGATACATGACCCCCCAAACCTGGACTCATACACACATGCTTCTGCTATCACACTAGGTCATACCTTCTTCACACCTACTCCTCTCTCCTCCCTCACCCAACCATGGAAATGAATTAACCCCTGACATATATTTTTCTCCTTTTTGAAATGTTTTAGAAGGTGGCAGTTATTATTGACTGCCAAAGGGTGGACTGTCAAAGTCAGAAAAATATCTCTATACACACTGCCATATTTGCACCTCACACTGGTCCGCGCTGCGCATGCGTGCGCTCTCCCGTGAAGGCGCATACCCGCTGTTGCGTGCACCCGCTGGAGCACGGTATGCGTATTTACGGTAAAGTTTGTGTAGTCGTAGCGTGCGACTCAATCGTTACATATTTTTCACAAATAATGTATTTTATAGATCATGGTCCCTTTGATAGATTCTGAAAGTTTGGTTAATATAGAATGTTTATGAACAGAGGAATCCCTCTTTGTTTGATACGAAGGGTCAGATAGGAGTAATACAGTGGTGTTTAGTATCCATCGGAAGAATATTTAATTAGAAATATTCCGGTGTTGGTTTGAAGCAAATCAATCGCTCGTGCGAATAGTTATGGACATAAGAAGTTTATGAACATTTACTTTATTTGCACTTTATTACCCATGCGGCGGGAAACCCAGTTTCCCTCCCACCTGAGCAGTTGGAAATAGTCACAGCCCACCTGTATGAATCAACCTATGACCTTTTGTTATAATGCGAAGCCGAATTCCTGTGTCCAATGAACAATGAGATTGTAGGGACCATTGAATTGTATTGTGTGTGGGGCATAAATAGCAGGCCGACCATATCCAACTTCACTCTCTTCAACGGTTCTCATTGCTGATAATCGGGAGCTGGATATCGAGGCGCATGCGATCGTTCCCCTTGTGCGTAAGTTCTCTCCGTAATCATATTGTCTTACTGTGAGCCATTTCTCTCTCTCCCTCTCTTCTCTTTCTCTCGTATTTTTCCTTGATTAGACTTGAATTGAATTGTATTGTATTTCCTGTGTAGTTATCTGGTTAGTTGGTTTATGTTATATTGTAGTGTATGCTTTGTACTGTGATTCCTTTTGCAAGTATAATAGTCATAATACACATAATAGGTTTCGGACCCTAAGCCCAGGTATCTGTGTATTCTTTATAGTGTTAAGTACTCCCTGAGCATCGGTGACACTCAAAGCAGCTTTGTAGTTAATCAGGTTACACAAGGTTGCACTTACACTTTGTCTCTACATTAAGGTTTGCTGTGTATTTCATTGCTAAAGGTATAGATATAAAGGTTTAACGTTGTGAGCGTCTGCATCGCTGGTGATCTCCTCGTGGTCCCTAGCGCTGCTACGCTATAGCGAATCATTACGATAAGTCAACAGCCAATAGTCTGCCTGCCTGCGATCACTTGGCCGTGAGTGAACGTGACGCCTGAGCGTCTCGATCACGGCTAAGCGATCGATACGCAACTTGCGTACCCTTACGGTACTTCTTACGTAGATAGCGTACAGTGTTCTTAGACCTCAGAGGGTTATATACACGATAAATATTTAGCTTTATCAGATATTAATCTGTTTTGGTCGGCTTCCAAACCAGTTGTCCGAGGACAAATATTAGAATACGTTTCCAGAAAACGTAAACACCTGAATACCCAGTTGAGTGACCTGAGCAAGGCTCTGACCGCAGCGTATAATACACTGACATTAAATGATTCCCCAGACAACAGACAAAATTATATTGACGCGAAACATCTCTATGATGCACTTTGCACTGAGAGAGCCAGTTTCTCCTATGACGTACAGAGGAATAAATTCTTCCGAGGGGGTAATAAGTCGGGTAAATTATTGGCCAACTTAGTGAGATCATCCACTGCACCCTCCCGTATAACTAGCTTACATACCGACCCGACTTCCTCAACTATGGATACACAAATTATGTCAAACACCTTCCTACAATACTATTCAAACCTATACGCGGCACCTTTAGATAGGCCCACAGAGGGCATGAAGTTTTTGGACGAAGCAAACTTACCTACATTGACAGAGGAAGAACGAGACTCACTAACGTGCCCTATAACAGACACAGAGCTATTGTTCTTGATTAAATCACTTCACAATGGAAAGTCGCCAGGCCCGGATGGGTTTGGAGCAGTATATTACAAAATGCTAGCTCCCCACATAACACCATATTTATTGACGTTGTTTAACTCACTGCTGAAAGGGTCCCCACCACCCCCGAGATTCACAGAAGCTAGAATAGTAGTATTCCCTAAACCGGGTAAAGACCCATCATATGTCCAGTCCTACCGACCCATATCTCTTCTTAACCAAGATCTAAAACTATTCACCAAACTATTGGCCACCCGTCTCCAACTGATACTAAAACGTATCTTACACCCCGCCCAAACGGGGTTTGTTAAAACTAGAACATCAGTACATAATGTACGAACCCTAATAGCAGCAATACATAGTGTCAAAGACTCCACAACATCTAAGGCACTCGTGGTCAGCTGTGATGCTGACAAAGCGTTTGACCGTGTATCATGGGCACATCTACTTAGAATTTTCCACACTCAACAATTCGGAGAGGGGTTCACTAAAGTCTTTAATATGCTTTATTCTAATCCACAAGCCCACCTAACCATAAATGGATTGAACACACCAACCTTTTCTTTACATAGAGGTACGCGCCAGGGATGCCCCTTATCTCCCTTACTTTTTAACCTAGCCCTAGACCCACTGATACGCACTTGCGTGCAAAATGATGCCTGGGAAGGAATAAAAATTGGCACACAACCAGTGAAGGTTTCGGCCTTTGCGGATGACCTTTTATTATATTTTAGTGATCCCATAAAGGCGTTTCCTTCTTTACTGGCTACGCTACATGATTTCCACTTGATCTCGGGCTTCCTAATCAATTTCGATAAAACAGAAGCTTTGGCTCTTGGACCCAAGGCCACACGAAATTGGGGCTCCAGATTTCCCTTTAAATGGGCGTCTGGTTTCATAACATACCTGGGCTTACGCTTCTCACCAACCCTAGCCGAGCTGTACCCACTGAACTTTTCCCGTGCCATTAACAAAATTATTGAAGATTTTACACGCTGGCAAAACTTACCAATCTCATATATAGGTAGATGCCATTTATACAAAATGATCTCATTTCCCCGTTTACTATACCCGATCCAAATGCTCCCATATCTTCTGACCAAACGAGATATACAAACAATTAACAAGGCCCTTAACACTTTCATATGGACAAACAAACGTCCACGTATAGCCCTCTTTAAACTGAAACAACAGACAACGCTGGGTGGCGTGAATATACCATGCCCAGAAGACTATTCTCTAGCCGCTAATTACAGATATGCCCTTGACTGGGTGAGAGGTTCCTCTGACTACACTAATATATCTTTGGAACAGAATATGCTATCCCATGGTACTTTAGCTACCATACTACATTTTTCAGACCCCTTCACACAGGCGTCCATCCGCTCGAACCCGCTGCTACTCGCTCCATACAAAGCATGGCAACATCTTCGAAAACGAAAAGGGCTGACACCTACCTGCTCCCTATTCCAACCACTCCTGCATAACCCAAATTTTCAAGGCGGAGACACAGATGCCATTATCAAGACTTGGTACTCCCAAGGCTTACGTTTAGTATATCAATTCTTAAATGCCACCTGCACAGAAGTACTTACCTGGTCGCAATTAAAGCACAAATTCCCGAACTTACATATACCACTATTCGCATATTTTCAAGTACGCAGCTTTGCAACACAATTGATAACACGTTTACGACCAGCAGATTATAACTTTCCCCTAGACACCCAACTGCGTTTAAACCCCCAGTCTTCCTATCCAACATCCTTTATTTATGCACACACAGTAGACGACAGATTGACCTAGATAGTCAAACTACAGGCCTAGCTAAATGGTCGACCACTCTACCAGACATCCCTCTACAGACCATAATACATTGGCATTTGTTACTTAATAAATATCTAGTATCCTCTTCCTATGCAGAAATGCATTTAAAAATATTGCACAGGGCGTATTATACTCCCCGTCTCAGATACCTCACGGGCATCTCTGATAACTCCAATTGCTTCAAGTGCTCCACACATGATGCTGACATCATTCACTGCCTCTGGTCATGCCCTATAATACAGCTATTTTGGAAAGACGTCTGTAATTATATCACAACGACTCTAAACATCCCTATCAAACCAACTTTACTCTGGGCTCTCTGGAACCAATATGACTATGATAGCTGCTCATTACCTACAGGCAATAAACTGTTATTAGCTAGGATAGCGGCAGCTTCGAAAAAGACTATACTATCCCAATGGATACACGGAACCCCTATACCCATGACCCTTTTATTCCCTAGACTGACGCATCTATATCAAATGGACTGGATTGAATGCTCTCTTAGAGCGGAATCCAACTCTTCCAAGTTTTTTACTATATGGCTACCCTACGTGATAACCTTACCACAACAAACTCGTGATAACATGCGGAAAGTGGTTAAATATACTACATGGTACAATATGGAAATGCTTACGAGGGGATCACCACCCTTCTAACCCCAACTCTACTGTTTTCAGGAACAATGTTTTAGACTAGCACATACACACTGTTAATGGCGTGATACCGAGAGATGACGGATCCTTGCAATGTATTTAGCAATGCCCGTAACTACTGTTACTGTCACTCCCTCTACTAATGTACGTGATTGCTCTTGTATGGAAATAGCGTTGTACATTCCTAAATAACCTGAGACTTGATATTGTCGATATACAGCTGTTGTATGCAATGTGTGTGTTACACTTGTATTTTTCTCCTTACCAATAAACAGATTTAAAAAAAAAAAACAGTCCTTTAAAACAATCTTACAGCTCCACCTGCTTTTTTGCACTCTACTCCATAAGGAACCTCCAACATATTCCCTCTCACCACTTACTCCCGGGAAGCGGTAGTAGAAGGGGGTTGTTCAGGTTTAGGATGTTTATATTTACCAAATGGCCATTATTAATGGATACAGGAACCTGGATGGCACTGGAATCACCAACGCGTTTCGGAAAATGTTTTCCTTCCTCAAGGTGTAGAGTGAACAAGCCAAACTGGCTATTTATGCCTTATGACATAGCCATGTGACTATCAGCCAATCAGAATATTTTCATTAAAATACATATATATATACCCATTGTTTCCATCCAAAATATATAAACATACATTCTTAAGCGTTTCTAGTGTATTTATACCGCCTTTATAAAACCATATATTGCAATTAAAAGTCACAAAATACATAAAACATATATTCCGGCTATACAGAAATCCACAACTGGATCACCAGGATCCCTACATGTCACACCATATCAGTATAATATAGTCCGTTCCGTATTTATATATCTACTGGATCCACCAATAGCTACAAACTTCCCATAATCCTCAGTTCATGAGTCCTCTTTCTTATTAGTTAAGAAGGGTGCCAAACTCCCGATTCAGAATAGGGGAAGTTTCTTATTATCCACCGCTGTATGTATCCCGGTGGCGTCCCGTCACTTCTAGCATAGATGGAACGTAAAGTGGAAGTAGTAGCTCCGGCCGTGAAACGGAAGCCGTTTTCGTCATTTCCGGAAGTGAGACGTCTTGTTTCTGAACTGCAAAACGTAATTAGTTTGATTCTGTATGTGGAACGCACCCTTCCATTGTTCAGCTCCGTAACACACACACAAAAAGAAAAAACTCATATTAGTCATCATAGCCAATCATAATTACTTAGATTCTTATTTCGCAAAATACTAAATGACCATATATATATACTCATAGATCCTCCCTATAAAAACCATTTTGTCTTGGAATCAACATTAAGACCTCTTGGGACAAGGGTTCTTAATTCATACATGGTACGCGTTTCAGTTTTAGCTAATATTTTATCCTTGTTGTCTTGTCTCCAATTTGATTTAATCACTTTTATACCACAAAAACTAACCAGGCTACTAATATTGCACTGATGATAATTTTTAAAATGTAACAAAACATTATGGGATTCCAATCCCTTCTTTACATTTATCACATGTTCCGCCATCCTGGTTTTCAGCACCCTTGTGGTCTTTCCCACATATTGAGCCTTGCAGGAACATTCCAATAAATAGATACAATATTTAGAATTGTATGTTATGAAATCCTTGATTTCATAGGTTTTGTTGGTTTGACAAGACTTATATTCTGTAATTTTACTTTTTTCGCTTTTACATACGCGGCACACCACACATGTGCTGCATCTATAAAATCCTTTACATACATTTCTAACTAATGGTTTCGGAACAGTTAATACCGACTGGACAACCCCATCTCTTAAATTATGTGCTTTTCTATACACAAACCTCGGAGTATTTGATATATAGGATTTTAATACCGGGTCCTTTTTTAGGATTGCCCAATGTTTTTTTTAACTATACCTTCCAATTGTTTATGCAGGCTGGTATACTTGGTAACAAATGGTATGTTTTTATTACGACTCTTGATATTTCTCTTATCCTGTTTATTCCCCTTTAGTACTTCTATCCTGTCCATTGCTGCTCCCCTGTCTTTCGCTATTTCAGTGGCCTTTTTGTCATATCCCTTCGCCAAAAATTGATCACTTAGGACCTGTGCCTGAGTTTCATACTCCTTCAAGTCAGTACAGTTTCTACGTATTCGCTGGAACTGACTGAGCGGTATGCTTCTTAACCAATTAATATGGTGGTTACTAGAGGAATTAATAAACGAATTGCAATCAGTAGATTTCATGTTGTTTCTTGTCTTTAAGTTGTCTCCCTCCACATAGACATTCAAATCTAGGAAATTAACCTGTTCAGTACTGATATCGAATGTCAAATGAACATTAACACTTTTCTCATTAATATACATACAAAATGCATCCAGAGAGGGATGATCCCTTTCCATATAAATACTGTATCATCAATATAGCGATTGCAGGACACCAGACCAGCACCAAGCCCATAACCATTTGATATACTTTGATCTTCCCAATGTGCCATGAATAAGTGTTGGCATAGCTTGGTGCCAGTCTGGTGCCCATTGCAGTCCCCATCAATTGTAAATAGAAGCAGTTGTCAAACCAGAAAAAGTTGTTATACAGAATAAGTGAGATACCTTCTATTATAAATTCTTTCTTATCCCTGGTCATATCTGTCTTATCCAAATCACTGAATAGCAGCCAGACCCTGTTCGTGATCTATTATCGTATACAACGATGTGACGTCTGCTGTTACAAGAAAGAAACCTTTTTCCCATTTTATTTCCATCAATTTATTAATAATTGAAATGGTATCCCTTAAATATGAGGGGGTCTCTTTAACAATAGTTTGTAATAAATTGACAATGAATAAGGAAAGATTCGACAAACAAGAATTAGTTCCAGCTACAATGGGACTGCGCGGCGGTTTCTCACTATTTTTGTGGATTTTTGGTAAAATGTACAATGCTGGTATGGATGGATTCTCTATAATCATGAAGAGTCGTTCCTCCTCTGTTATTACTCTCTTAGCTGTATAAAGTGCCAGGAAAGTTCAGAATTTCTTAGCAATCTCCACACTGGGGTTAACCCTTAACTTTTTGTATGTTTTTTTATCCATTAGTTGTCTAAGAACCTCTTCGTTATATTGGTCTAAATTCATAATAACAACCCCCCTTATCAGCTGGTTTAACAACTATTTCTTTGTTGTTCCTAAGATCATTCAAGGCTTTTCGTTCATATATGGATAGACTATTTTCCTATTGGGTTTAAACTTTATGTTTTCTAAGTAATTTTTTATTGATTTCTCCAAAGACTCAATAAAGCAACCCTTTTTATGCCTTGGGTAAAAAGTGGATTTTCTTTTAAATTTTATCTTGGGGACATCTGCCTTATCAATACCATTGGGGTTTTCCTCAAAAAATCTTTTTAGTGTTAATCTCCTAATGAATTTTTCAATGTCAACAAAGACTTCAAACTCATCACACTTATCGGAATGAGCAAACTTTAGCCCCCTTTCCAATACATTATTTTCATAGTGTGTGTGTGTACTAAGATTAAAGATCTTGGTTCTATGTTGGTCCTCCTCTTTTTGTTTGTTCTCATCCACTATCTATATTGGTCTCACCTTATCATTTCTTATTGTTGTTTTTGGTTTATTTCTATTTTTACCTCCTCTCTAACCTCTTTTCCTTTTTGATCCCCTCAGGTTGTTTACCAATACCTGGGGGTCTGTCACCCCAAAAAATGATCCTGGGTTTGACGAGGGCCATATCCTCTGTGTCTATCTTGGACAGGTGAGTCAATTGATAGGTCTCCTACAATTATTATGTACACGATCATTCTTGGGCCTCCACCCAGTTTTGTCCTGAGCTTGATATTTCCTAATGTTTGAATGTCTATAATCATTATAATATTTATCCTGTAAATCATTATTTCTGGTTCCTCCCATTGATATACGCCCTCTATTTCTACCTTTATTCCTTTCTGTTTGCCTTAAAGGTCTATATTTTTTTTTAATAATCTGAGACCCCACCAGATGACATATCCTGTTTTCCTTTTTTGACTGGTTCTAATCTTCCTAGATTGTCATCATTCTTGTCCCTGAAATATTTCTTATGTTTCTTATTTTTAAGCTCTCTTTCATTTTTCTCCACCCTTCTAATTACAACCTCCTCCATCTCTTTATAATCTTTCAGAGTGGAATACGGTTCTACCAATGATTTTAGTGCCTCAACCTCCTCTTCCACTTTACATAATGCTTTACTCTTTTCTCTGATGATCAACTCCATCAAAGAAAAAGAGCAGCTCTCAAGAATCTTATTCCACTCTTCCTTAAACTCTCTTGTTTCACTAGTGCTCTATGGACTATTGTAGGTTCAGATTAAGATCTGCCTATGTTTAAAAATAAGAGACCTGTCGCTGCATTTAGGCACGGTAATAAATTTGAGGGACCGATTCGTGCACACTGACATTTCGGGTCGCAATATCCCCAGGGCTCCTATTGTATATATCAAGCCTATGGGTTGTAATTAGAGATGAGCGGGTTCGGTTTTACTCGGATTTACTCGGATTTACCCGAATCTTCTTATTGGCTATCGGACGTCACGTGTTTTGGTTAGCCAATAAGAAAACTTCAGAAAATAAGAAGTGGCGATAATTCTGGCGTAAAGAACCGAGTAAATCCGAACCCGCTCATCTCTAGTAATTCATGTAATGATTGTACTACTTGTAAATTTATAATCCCCTGTAAGAAGTTCAAATATCCACATGTAGACAAAGGGTACAATATAAGATTTTTGCTAACTTGCAATACCACTCATGTTGTGTACATTGTGGTTTGCCCGTGTGGTTTGTACTACATCGGACAAACCACACAAAAATTTAAGGAGCATATGAATGCACACAGATAGGCAAATCCGCTTGTCCCTTAATGGGATGGACATAGACCAATCGGTCCCACGTCACTTTAGGGATTGTAATAATTCATTAGATTCTATCAGATACTTTATGATTGTTCATGTACCGGAGTCCTTGAAGGGTGGGGATAGGGCCTAAACCCTTCTCATCAAGGAATCTCATTGGATTGTGAGATTAGGGACCACCAAACCAGAAGGTCTGAATGATAAAATTAAGTGGAATTCTATTGTGTAGGAATGTATATATCGGGAACTATTATGATTCTTTGTTGAAATACTGTGTCTCTTTGATATGTCAGATAGGAGTGATGTAAGATATGTCTTTGTTAATAATGTGATAATGCCTTTACTTTTAACACTTTTTGGATATATATGTTTATTAGATGTATTTTTATGTATCCTGTCTCTGAGACCGTTTCCACAGGCTCGCAAGGCGTGAAGTTCCCCCTGATCAGAGCCGCTGGAACGCAGGCTGGTGGGTTTCCAGGGTGATAGCTGCGGTGCCCAACGGAAGTGCGTCACTCTGAGCGACTTCTGGCCAGAGAGTCCCCGGAGCTGAGCGGCGGTGGAGGAGGAGGAATCAGGGCAGTGAAGGGTATAAGTTGGTAAGGGTGTACATGGTCTTGTTTGTTTGTTATTCTGTACTGATGTGGTCCTGAGCACGGGGTGCAGACCCCATAGTATTTGACCCAATACACTGAATTTGATTTTGCAACATTGATACCTCCTGAGCGCCTTCTTTACATGGACATATGGAATATTTGATGTGGCACTGGAGCAGGTTGTTCTAAAACAGTGAGTGCCGGCAGTATATGGATATATATCTATATATATATAACTATATATAACTATATATATATATATATATATATACACACACACACACACACATATATATATATATATATATATATTTATTAGAGATGTGCGGGTTCTGATTTACTCGCATTTAATTTACAAAAACTACGCAAATTCGGATTCATCTGGCTTTTCTTATTGGCTATCCAAAACATGTGACATTCGATAGCCAATAAGTTGTCATTTTGAGATCCGGGTAAATCCGAACCCACACATCTCTCTCTCTCTCTCTCTCTCTAAAATGGACCTGGCATGTACTAGGTTACTTACTTCTCCACCCCATGCTTGGCTCCTCCCATTTCTGATACCCCACCCCCACCCCCCAAGGAAATCCTGCATTTGCCCCTGTGACAACTGAAGTAGGGAACTGAAGCAATTATTAACCCTAAAACAGGACGAGTGCCGGGTATTCAGTCTGCATAATGGTACAGCCGACCCTGCATATATTTCACAAGAAACCCGCAAAATTTGAAATGTAAAAAAGTCTTCATAAATAATCAGCAAAGATAATATAAAGTGCATACAAAACAACAGCCAGATGCATGACGGGAAACCATGAAAAAAACTTAACAAGTATGTCAGTGTGGTCAGTGTAAACAGATCGTCATCCTCCAGAAAGTATCATCATCATGTCATTAGCATAATGTCTTAGGTCAGGATTGAATAATAACAGCTCCTCTTGTCACTGCATATTGCCAGTCTACCCTATAAAAGAAAAATATATGTGATTATTTTCTTTATCTTCAACTCAGATGCACTACAGGGGCCATCACTTATACCACAAGGAGGACAGGATGATAAAATATGCAAAGCTTTCCATGTTGTGTAACAAGGATGAGATCACTATAGTAGCAGCCCCCTCTTGTGGTTGCTTATGTAAACTGGCATATAGCGTTATATGCTTGATACCAGTTTCATATGCATTTATTTCAACCAGTGTTTCACCGATAACTGAATGCTTTCAGATGTGTAGTAATGTGGCATATGCATAGAAATGGAACAAGCAGTGTTTAGAAAAATGGATTTAAAAATTATATATTATGGTCTCACCAATTTATATGCATTAAATCAAAAGTGTTATAAATCTCTAGGGTAAAATTCTTTGAACGTCTGTAAATTAATTGTTGTGATTTTCAAATCCTTAAAGTGTTGATTTTTATTGAATTTACTTGCCATGGTAAAATATGATGATTAAAAATCGGAGTTTTCCCCATTGCCTTCAGTGTGTCCATTAATGTTAATAGCATTTACTGTATTACTCTAAATGAATGAAGCATTGAAATGAACTGGAGAAACCATCTATCACTAGCGAAACATAGAACAGTATGACATTTGAAAACAATTCTGGAACCTGTCAAGTGAATTCTAAATCTGAGCACCCAGAGCCCCATCAGGGTGGTTGGTAGTGGTGGTGGTGATGGTGGTGGGGGTACACTTGTAAGGGGTTCTCTACGATCTGCCGGCGGCCGGCCTCCCGGCTACCAGCATACCGGCGCCGGGAGGCCGGCCGCCGGCTTACCGACAGTGTGGCGAGCGCAAATGAGCCCCTTGCGGGCTCGCTGCGCTCGCCACGCTACGGGCACGGTGGCGCGCTACGCGCGCCACACTATTTTATTCTCTCTCCAGGGGGGTCGTGGACCCCCATGAGGGAGAATAAGTGTCGGTATGCCGGCTGTCGGTATGCCGGCTGTCGGTATGCCGGCGCCGGTATGCTGGTCGCCGGGAGCCCGACCGCCGGCATACTGAAGACCACCCCTTGTAAGTGGCCTGGGTTGTCAAAGGGGGCGATCTACATTGATGATCCTGGGCATGAACTGCTTCTTATTCACAGTGTTTGAAGTTTGTGTCCTGGATAATCAATGCTTGCAGTCAGGGACGGATTAAGGGCCACATGGGCCTAAGACTGCCAATGTTCAAGGGCCTACTAAGAGAAGCAAAGGAGCTATGAACAGTGCTCTGTGGGTGTGTACATGACCTACACTACCAGCCCCAATGGCTCTCTAAATATGTAGATGTATACATACCTCCCAACATGACCCTCTCCAGGAGGGACAGAATGCTCTGCTTCTGGACTTCCCTCTTAATCTATGATTGCCATCACCTGTGGTGAAACACCTTTCTTATCCATTACCCTGTTCAAAACAGGTGCTTGCAATTAAGCGGAAAGTCCAGAAGCAGAGCATTCTGTCCCTCCTGGAGAGGGTCATGTTGGGAGGTGTGGGCCAGTGTTATTCAGCATTCCCCTTAATGTAGAGATCACCAGCAAAATACCCATTCTGACACCCCTGGTCTGTGGGTCCCTGGGTAATATAATAACTGGTGTCCTTAATTAATATAACACTTAAGTTTCCCTTAATTAAAATAATAAAAGTTTCAGAAGTCCTGTGGTCTACCCAAATGCTTACCTACAATCAAAGTAATTCTTAGGATTAAAAATAAACCAAGAAGATCCTCATCAGATGGAACAGACCAATCTCCATGACGACCCGACACCAAATGAGCTGAAGAAAGGTAAGCCCGCCAATTACATAGATGAAGAGGAAAAGAAGAAAGAATGTCTCTTTGCTGGCGCACGAATAATGATTTAAAAATTAACCTTTAATAAATTCATTAAAATTGTCTAAACACGAAATAAAATATATGTTATGCTTATGAAATATAATTACCATGTATAGTAAATGGAAATAAATCTGTTAATATCAAGGTACGCTACCTGTGTCGTATTTTATTGGTCCAAATTGAATGTATCAATTAATCTAGTATTGAAATACTGAGCACTACATATTATTAATTGAGTGTATTCTCATAATTCAATTGTCAAAGATCAGGAATTTTGGCAATAGTTTTACATATTATACACTTTCAGCAAGCTATAATTTCCCTTGCTCCAAGCCAAATAATATAATTCCCTACAGTAACTATTCTTATTATAATACAGTACAGTATGGTTACCGGGGACCGCTTTGATGAGAAGAGAAAAAACATCTAGTGTATCTCCTTGATATTAACAGATTTATTTCCATTTACTATACATGGTAATTATATTTCATAAGCATAACATATATTTTATTTCGTGTTTAGACAATTTTAATGAATTTATTAAAGGTTAATTTTGAAATCATTATTCGTGCGCCAGCAAAGAGACATTCTTTCGTCTCTTCCTCTTCATGTATAACACAATTTGTCTCTGGTAGCACCCCCGAACGTCCTATAATTGATATATAATGTAATTGATGGACATTTGTTGGGGCCTTTTTCCATAATTACCCAGGATTCAATAGCTTGTGCAGAACATACCCCCTTTTCCCCTTTCCCTGGATATCTTAAACCAATTACATAGATGGCAAGCCAATCAGAAGGCGTCTATAAGGGGAGGTGTACTGTACCAAGTCTGTAATTTCAAAGACTATGCTAGATAAATGACTAAAGCTACAGTAATTGCTTTGGGCAACTTGTCCACTTATGGAATGTTGGATGGAATGTGTTATCGTATTAAACTGTAGAAATAAAATCAGTACTGTTTTACTTCACCTTTCACATTACAAAAGACTGTTTACGTTGCTTTTCTGTTGATTACATAAATACATTGATGGCTCCAGCCTGTGTTACACTGTCAGTGGCCTTTTTCCTACTCTATGCACCATGGATCTGCTGCTAACTTACTACATGTTTTCTGAATACTTTAAATACAGATTAATGTTCTTTTACCACTAGGTGGCGCCATACGCACACATCATTTCAGTCGGCTGGAGGAGTGCAGCATGTAGACACATACTGAATTAGTACAGGTAAGATTGGTAAAACGGGGAGGTGGTTTAGCGTTGCACACCTCCCAACATGACCATCTCCAGGAGGGACACAATGCTCTGCTTCTGGACTTTTCTCTTAATTTATGATTGCTGTCACCTGTTTTGAACAGGTTAAAGGATAAGAAAGGTGTTTCAGCACAGGTGATGGCAATCATAAATTAATAGGGAAGTCCAGGAGCAGAGAATTCTATACCTCCTGGGGAGAGTCATGTTGGGAAGTATGTGTATACAAATGTGTGTGGAAAATAGAAATGCAATTTTAATACTTTTTATTTATGACTGTATGTCCAGCCATAAAAATAGTCTTGGGGGTTTATTTACTAAAGTCCGATTTTGTTTTGTTTTTTCTAAGTGGCAACACGGGAATTTACTAATCACAAATCTCGGCAGTGTTGGGGCTATTCGTAATGCATACCTGCCAACATGACCCTCTCCAGGAGGTACAGAATGCTCAGCTTCTGGACTTCCCTCTTAACTTATGATTGCCATCACCTGTGCTGAAACACCTTTCTTATCCATTAACCTGTTCAAAACAGGTGCCGGCATTTATAAATTAAGAGAAAAGCCCAGAAGCAGAGCATTGTGTCCCTCCTGGAGAGGGTCATGTTGGGAAGTATGGTAATGGTTTTCATGGCAGAGATCAGAAATACGAATGAATAGACCATCGGTCAAACGCGGCTGTTTATTCATACAACACGGGAATTTACTATTTATTCGCACTTGGGTGTTTGTCTCTGAATGGTCAATTGCGGTTGTATTTTTTTGCGATTCGTTAAAAAAAGCAGCAAAAAAATAGACCTGCTTTTTCCTGGCGTGTTTAGATAGTCATGCATGGATCAGTGAGATCCATGCATGGTTATCTGTGGGAAAGGGTCTGTTTAGGTTAAAAGTGTAAAAACGAGTTTTATGGTAAGAACTTACCCTTGTTAAAACTCTTTCTGCGAGGTACACTGGGCTCCACAAGTCTGGACAATGGGGTGTAGAGTAGGATCTTGATCTGAGGCACCAACAGGCTCAAAGCTTTGACTGTTCCCAGAATGCACAGCGCCGCCTCCTCTATAACCCCGCCTCCCAGCACAGGAGCTCAGTTTAGTTAACCAGCCCAATGCAGTAGCAGGAAAAGAGACGACAACGGTTAGTAGCCACATACACCACACTCTCACGACAAGAGAAGTGTCAGCAGCTAATGCCATATCAACCCAAAGAAGCTAAGTGCGTCAGGGTGGGCGCCTTGTGGAGCCCAGTGTACCTCGCAGAAAGAGTTTTAACAAGGGTAAGTTCTTACCATAAAACTCGTTTCCTGCTGCGGGGTACACTGGGCTCCACAAGTCTGGACAATGGGGATGTCCTAAAGCAGTTCCTTATGGGAGGGGACGCATTGTAGCGGGCACAAGAACCCGGCGTCCAAAGGAAGCATCCTGGGAAGCGGCAGTATCGAAGGTATAGAACCTTATGAACGTGTTCCCGGAGGACCACGTAGCCGCCTTGCACAATTGGTCAAGGGTCGCACCACGTTGGGCCGCCCAAGAAGGTCCAACAGACCGAGTAGAATGGGCCGTAATGTGAACAGGAGCTGACAGACCAGCCTTCACATAAGCATGCGCAATCACCATTCTAATCCACCTGGCCAGGGTCTGCTTGTGAGCAGGCCAGCCACGTTTGTGAAATCCAAACAAAACAAAGAGAGAATCAGACTTTCGAATAGAAGCAGTTCTCTTCACATAGATACGGAGAGCCTGTACCACATCCAAAGACCGCTCTTTGGGAGACAAATCAGGAGAAACAAAAGCTGGAACCACAATCTCCTGATTAAGGTGGAACGAAGAAACCACCTTAGATAAATATCCGGGACGAGTCCTAAGAACCGCCCGGTCACGGTGAAAAATCAGATATGGGGAACTACAAGACAAGGCACCCAAATCCGACACTCTTCTAGCAGAGGCAATAGCCAGCAAGAACACCACCTTAAGGGAAAGCCACTTAAGGTCAACTTGAACCAAGAGGTTCAAATAGAGGCTCCTGCAACGCCTCCAAAACCACCAACAAGTCCCAAGGAGCCACAGGCGGAACATAGGGAGGAAGGATACGCAACACACCCTGAGTAAAAGTATGAACATCAGGTAAAGTTGCAATTTTTCTCTGAAACCACGCCGACAAGGCAGAAATATGAACCTTGAGGGAGGCCAGACGCAGGCCTAAATCTAGGCCCTGCTGTAGAAAAGCCAAAAGTTTGGCTGTTCTAAACTTGGAAGCGTCATAATGGTTAGATGCGCACCAAACAAAGTAGGAATGCCAGACCCGATGGTAAATCCGAGCAGAGGCCGGTTTCCGGGCCCGCAACATAGTTTTAATGACCACTTCAGAAAAAACCTTAGCTCTTAAGACGGAAGCTTCAAGAGCCACGCCGTCAAAGACAGCCGGGCTAGGTCCTGGTAGACACAGGGGCCCTGAACGAGGAGGTCTGGGCATTGTGGAAGTAGAAGTGGACGCTCTGACGATAGGCCTTGCAGGTCTGAGAACCAGTGCCGTCTGGGCCACGCCGGAGCTGTGAGAAGCAGATTTCCTTTTTCTTGCTTGAACTTCCGAATTACCCTGGGCAGGAGTGACACTGGAGGGAACACGTACGGCAGCCGAAACCTCCACGGCACTGCCAGCGCATCCACGAATGCTGCTTGAGGATCCCTTGTCCTTGCTCCGAAGACCGGAACCTTGTGATTGTGTCGAGACGCCATCAGATCCACATCTGGAAGACCCCACCTTTCCACGAGGAGTTGAAACACTTCTGGATGGAGGCCCCACTCGCCGGCATGCACGTCCTGACGACTGAGAAAGTCCGCCTCCCAATTCAGGACTTCCGGAATGAATATTGACAATATTGCCGGTAGATGGCGTTCTGCCCAACATAGAATCCGTGAGGCTTCCTTCATTGCCAAACGGCTTCGAGTGCAGCCTTGATGATTTATGTAAGCGACTGTGGTGGTGTTGTCAGACTGTACTTGAACAGGACGGTTCTGAATCAAATGCTGGGCTATGTTCAACGCATTGAAGACCGCCCGCAATTCCAGAATGTTGATCGAGAGGAGAGATTCCTCCTTGGTCCACCGACCCTGCAAGGAGTGCTGCTCCAGCACCGCACCCCACCCCAACCTCTTAGACTGGCATCTGTCGTCAACAGGACCCAGTTGGATATCCAGAAGGGACGGCTCTGCACAATTGTCGGTCCAGGAGCCACCAGAGCAGCGACAGATGGACCTCCGGAGTCAAAGAGATCATGTGAGACCTGATCCGGTGAGGCAGGCCGTCCCACTTGGCTAGAATCAGCTTCTGGAGTGGGCGAGAATGGAATTGAGCATACTCCACCATGTCAAATGCTGACACCATGAGTCCCAGCACCTGCATTGCCAAATGTATCGACACTTGCGGACGAGAAAGGAAGCAACGAATCCTGTCCTGAAGTTTCAGGACTTTCTCCTGAGACAAGAACAACCTCTGGTTGTGAGTGTCCAACAGCGCTCCCAGATGCACCATGCTCTGAGCAGGGACTAGGGAGGATTTCTTCCAGTTGATGATCCACCCGTGGGCTTGTAGAAACCGGACCGTCATATTCAGATGACGCAGGACAAGAGCTGGGGAATTTGCCAGGATTAACAAGTCGTCCAGATACGGCAGTATCCTGACCCCTTGACAGCGGAGTACCACCTTCATCACCGCCATAACTTTGGTGAAGACTCGCGGAGCCGTTGTTAAACCAAAAGGTAACGCCCGAAACTGGTAATGGAGGTTGCCAATAGCGAACCTCAGGTATTGTTGATGTGACACTGCTATAGGAATATGCAGGTAAGCATCCTATATGTCCAAGGAGACCATGTAGTCCCCAGGTTCCAAGGCCAGAACTATAGAGCAAAGGGTTTCCATACGGAACTTGGAAACCTTCACAAATTTGTTCAGTGCCTTGAGGTTGAGAATGGGCCGGGAGGACCCATTCGGTTTCGGGACTAGAGACAGCGGAGAATAGTACCCCCGGCCCCTCTGAGCAAGAGGCACCTGTACTACGACTCCTGTATCCAGGAGGGTCTGTACCACCGAATGCAGAGTGTTTGCCTTTGTCTGGTCCGACGGGACGTCTGTCTGGCAAAATCGATGAGGGGGTCGGTTTTTGAAGGCTATGGCGTAACCTCGAGTGACGACTTCCCGTACCCAGGCATCTGAAGTGGTCTTCAACCATTCCTGGGTATACCCTAGAAGCCGGCCCCCCACCCTGGGATCCCCCAGGGGGAGGCCCGCGCCGTCATGCGGTAGGCTTATCGGTCTTGGCTGCTGGCTGACGGGCAGCCCAGGCTCTTTTGGGCTTCGGCTTACCAGGTTTGGAAGTGCGTGCCTGCTTATGGTACGCCTGACCTTTTGCTTTACCTGAAGGAGGAAAGGGGCGAAATGACGTGCCTTTGGCCTTCGACACAGAAGGAGCTGTATTAGGCAGACAGGCAGTTTTGGCAGTAGCCAAGTCAGCCACTATCTTATTTGAGTCCTCCCCAAACAGAATATCCCCCTTGAAAGGGAGTACCTCCAGGGTTTTTCTAGAGTCCAGATCCACAGACCAGGATCTCAGCTACAATATCCTGTGAGCCAGGACTGACGTAGTAGAGGCCTTGGCTGCTAGGATACCGGCATCAGAAGCCGCCTCTTTAATATAGTGAGAAGCTGTGACAATATATGACAAGCATTGCCTAGCATGATCAGAGGAGATTTCAGCCTCTAACTCCAAGACCCATGCTTCAATAGCCTCTGCCGCCCATGTAGCTGTAATAGTGGGCCTTTGTGCAGCACCCGTGAGGGTGTAAATCGCTTTTAGACAACCTTCGACACGTTTATCCGTAGGCTCTTTTAGAGACGTGACGGTAGTGACAGGTAGAGCTGAGGAAACCACCATCCTAGCCACATGCGAGTCCACTGGAGGAGGCGTTTCCCAATTCTTAGACAGCTCTGGCGTGAGGGGATAGCGAGCCAGCATCTTCTTTTGAGGCACAAACTTCGTACCCGGGCTTTGCCAGGGTTCCTGACGTATATCCACTAGGTGGTCAGAGCAGGGCCGGCTCTAGGCATGTTCGAATAGAGCGGCCGCGCAGGGCGCCACCCTTAATGGGCGCCGCGCGCTGGCGCCGCCATATTCGAAGCGAGCCGGCCCTGTGTGTGTGTGCAGCGCGTTGTCCCCGCCGTCCGTGTGTGCGGCGTGCGCTGCGCGGCGCCGGTGTCTAACGTCAGACGCCGGCGCCGCGCATAGCGCACACAAGTGGCCGCCCGCCCACCCGCACTCGGATCCTCACTCTCCCGCCCGCCAGCACTCACGCCAGCACTCCTCCTCCCTCTCTCAGACTCAGCGCCTCAGGTATTTGGTGGGGTGGGGTGGGGGGGGTCAAACATTTATGGATCGCACTGTGGGGGCATTTATCTGGCACACTGGGGGCATATCTGGCTCTGTGGGGGCATTTCTGGCACTGTGGGGGGCATATCTGGCTCATTGGGGGCATATCTGGCTCACTGGGGGCATATCTGGCACACTGGGGGCATATCTGGCTCTGTGGGGGCATTTATCTGGCCCTGTGTGGGGGCATTTCTGGCAATGTGGGGGCATTTCTGGCACCGTGGGGGCATATCTGGCACACTGGGGGGATTATCTGGCACACTGGGGGGATTATCTGGCACACTGGGGGCATATCTGGCACACTGGGGGCATATCTGGCACACTGGGGGCATATCTGGCACACTGGGGGCATATCTGGCTCTGTGGGGGCATTTCTGGCACTGTGGGGGGCATATCTGGCTCATTGGGGGCATATCTGGCACACTGGGGGCATATCTGGCACACTGGGGGCATATCTGGCTCTACTGGGGGCATATCTGGCACACTGGGGGCATATCTGGCACACTGGGGGCATATCTGGCACACCGGGGGCATATCTGGCTCTGTGGGGGCATTTCTGGCACTGTGGGGGGCATATCTGGCTCATTGGGGGCATATCTGGCACACTGGGGGCATATCTGGCACACTGGGGGCATATCTGGCTATGTGGGGGCATTTATCTGGCCCTGTGTGGGGGCATTTCTGGCAATGTGGGGGCATTTCTGGCACACTGGGGGGATTATCTGGCACACTGGGGGGATTATCTGGCACACTGGGGGCATATCTGGCACACTGGGGGCATATCTGGCACACTGGGGGCATATCTGGCTCTGTGGGGGCATTTATCTGGCCCTGTGTGGGGGCATTTCTGGCACCGTGGGGGCATTTCTGGCACACTGGGGGGATTATCTGGCACACTGGGGGGATTATCTGGCACACTGGGGGCATATCTGGCACACTGGGGGCATATCTGGCACACTGGGGGCATATCTGGCTCTGTGGGGGCATTTATCTGGCCCTGTGTGGGGGCATTTCTGGCAATGTGGGGGCATTTCTGGCAATGTGGGGGCATTTCTGGCACGCTGGGGGGATTATCTGGCACACTGGGGGGATTATCTGGCACACTGGGGGGATTATCTGGCACACTGGGGGGATTATATGGCACACTGGGGGGATTATCTGGCACACTGGGGGCATTTCTGGCACACTGGGGGCATATCTGGCACACTGGGGGCATATTTGGCACACTGGGGGCATATCTGGCTCTGTGGGGGCATTTATCTGGCCCTGTGTGGGGGCATATCTGGCACACTGGGGACATATCTGGCACACTGGGGGCATATCTGGCACACTGGGGGCATATCTGGCACACTGGGGGCATATCTGGCACACTGGGGGCATATCTGGCTCTGTGGGGGCATTTATCTGGCCCTGTGTGGGGGCATATCTGGCCCTGTGTGGGGGCATATCTGGCTCTGTGGGGGCATTTATCTGGCCCTGTGTGGGGGCATTTATCTGGCCCTGTGTGGGGGCATTTATCTGGCCCTGTGTGGGGGCATTTATCTGGCCCTGTGTGGGGGCATTTCTGGGACTGTGGGGGCATTTCTGGCACTGTGGGGGCATTTCTGGCATTTCTGGCACTGTGGGGGCATTTCTGGAACTGTGGGGGCATTTCTGGCACTGTGGGGGCACTTATGCATCTGGCAATGTGGGCATTTATGTATCTGGCACTGGGGGCATATCTAGCCCTGTGGGGGCATATCTGGCTCTGTGGGGGCATTTATCTGGCCCTGTGTGGGGGCATATCTGGCTCTGTGGGGGCATTTATCTGGCCCTGTGTGGGGGCATTTATCTGGCCCTGTGTGGGGGCATTTATCTGGCCCTGTGTGGGGGCATTTATCTGGCCCTGTGTGGGGGCATTTCTGGGACTGTGGGGGCATTTCTGGCACTGTGGGGGCATTTCTGGAACTGTGGGGGCATTTCTGGCACTGTGGGGGCACTTATGCATCTGGCAATGTGGGCATTTATGTATCTGGCACTGGGGGCATATCTAGCCCTGTGGGGGCATATCTGGCACTGTGGGGGCAATTTTATATATGGCACTGTGGGGACATATCTGGCACTGTGTGGGCATTTTTATATCTGGCACTGTGGGGGCACTTATGTATCTGGCACTGTGGGGGCACTTATGTATCTGGCACTGTGGGGGCATTTATGTATCTGGCACTGTGGGGGGCATATCTACACTGTGGAGGCATTTATGTATCTGGCACTTTGGGGGCATTTATGTATCTGAACTGTGGGTGCATATCTGGCACTGTGTGGCCATTTATGTAGCTGGCACTGCTGGGGGGCATGTCACGTGTAGCTGGCACTGCTGGGGGGCATGTCACGTGTAGCTGGCACTGCTGGGGGGCATGTCACGTGTAGCTGGCACTGCTGGGGGGCATGTCATGTAGTGTTCCCGCTAGGCGTCTGTGGCTAGGCAATGTGTCTCAGTGCTCTCCCTGGTGCAATGTGTCTCAGTGCTGTGCCTGACGCAAAGTGTATAGGAGGTTCTACCTGGTGCAGTGTGTATTAGCTGCACTACTGTGTGGTGTAATGCAAATTGCCACTATTATGTGGCCACGTACCTTCCCCACGAAGTAACTCCCCTTAATTTTTGCTGCGCGCCTTCGGCGCGCACTGTCCATTCTTTGGCATATAGGTATGGGAACAACAAGCAGTATGTACATCATTTTGCCCTCCTAACTTAAAAAAGTGCCCTCCCTGTGATCAGCACCATGCCCTAAAAAGTGAACACTATCATGTGTAGCTGGCACTGCTGGGGGGCATGTCATGTGT